>NW_026689844.1:0-122443 GCF_943734765.1 Anopheles ziemanni | reverse complement strand
TGCAGCATCCGATTCATCTCGCAGCATCCTAACATATGTTTTTCTTAGAATTTATGAAAAATCGACTTTGTCCGAGATGCCTTTAAGCAGGGATGCTGTATTAAGATGGGAGATGAAGAATATCAAGATTCATCTCCATGCAGCATCCCATTCATCTCGCAGCATCCTAACATATGTTTTTCTTAGAATTTATGAAAAATCGACTAAGTCCGAGATGCCTTTAAGCAGGGATGCGGTATTAAGATGGGAGTTGAAGAATATCAAGATTCATCTCCATGCAGCATCCCATTCATCTCGCAGCATCCGAACATATGTTTTTCTTAGAATTTATGAAAAATCGACTAAGTCCGAGATGCCTTTAGGTAGGGATGCTGTATTAAGATGGGAGATGTAGAAGATCAAGATTTATCTCCATGCAGCATCCCATTCATCTTGCAGCATCCTAACATATGTTTTTCTTAGAATTTATGAAAAATCGACTAAGTCCGAGATGCCTTTAAGCAGGGATGCTGTATTAAGATGGGAGATGAAGAATATCAAGATTCATCTCCATGCAGCATCCCATTCATCTCCCAGCATCCTAACATATGTTTTTCTTAGAATTTATGAAAAATCGACTAAGTCCGAGATGCCTTTAAGCAGGGATGCTGTATTAAGATGGGAGATGAAGAAGATCAAGATTCATCTCCATGCAGCATCCCATGCATCTCGCAGCATCCTAACATATGTTTTTCTTAGAATTTATGAAAAATCGACTAAGTCCGAGATGCCTTAAAGTAGGGATGCTCTATCAAGATGGGAGATGAAGAAGATTAAGATTCATCTCCATGCAGCATCCCATTCATCTCGCAGCATCCTTACATATGAATCTCTTAGAATTTATGAAAAATCGACTAAGTCCGAGATGCCTTTAAGAAGGGATGCTGTAATGAGATGGGAGATGAAGAAGATCAAGAATCATCTCCATGCAGCATCCCATACATCTCGCAGCATCCTAACATATGAATTTCTTAGAATTTATGAAAAATCGACTAAGTCCGAGATGCCTTTAAGTAGGGATGCTGTATTGAGATGGGAGATGTAGGAGATCAAGATTCATCTCCATGCAGCATCCCATTCATCTCGCAGCATCCTAACATATGTTTTTCTTAGAATTTATGAAAAATCGACTAAGTCCGAGATGCCTTTAAAGAGGGATGCTGTATTGAGATGGGAGATGAAGAAGATCAAGATTTATCTACATGCAGCATCCCATTCATCTCTCAGCATCCTAACATATGAATTTCTTAGAATTTATGAAAAATCGACTAAGTCCGAGATGCCTTTAAGTAGGGATGCTGTATTAAGATGGGAGATGTAGGAGATCAAGATTCATCTCCATGCAGCATCCCATTGATCTCCCGACATCCTAACATATGAATTTCTTAGAATTTATGAAAAATCGACTAAGTCCGAGATGCCTTTAAGTAGGGATGCTGTATTAAGATGGGAGATGAAGAAGATCAAGATTCATCTTCATGCAGCATCCCATTCATCTCGCAGCATCCTAACATATGTTTTTCTTAGAATTTATGAAAAATCGACTTAGTCCGAGATGCATTTAAGTAGGGATGCTGTATCGAGATGGGAGATGAAGAAGATCAAGATTCATCTCCATGCAGCATCCCATTCATCTCGCAGCATCCTAACATATGAATTTCTAAGAATTTATGAAAAATTGACTAAGTCCGAGATGCCTTTAAGTAGGGATGCTGTATTAAGATGGGAGATGAAGAAGATCAAGATTCATCTCCATGCAGCATCCCATTCATCTCGCAGCATCCTAACATATGTTTTTCTTAGAATTTATGAAAAATCGATTAAGTCCGAGATGCCTTTATGTAGGGATGCTGTATTAAGATGGGAGATGAAGAAGATCAAGATTCATCTCCATGCAGCATCCCATTCATCTCCCAGCATCCTAACATATGAATTTCTTAGAATTTATGAAAAATCGACTAAGTCCGAGATGCCTTTAAGTAGGGATGCTGTATTGAGATGGGAGATGTAGGAGATCAAGATTCATCTCCATGCAGCATCCCATTCATCTCCCAGCATCCTTACATATGAATTTCTTAGAATTTATGAAAAATCGACTAAGTCCGAGATGGCTTTAAGTAGGGATGCTGTATTAAGATGGGAGATGTAGGAGATCAAGATTCATCTCCATGCAGCATCCCATTCATCTCCCAGCATCCTAACATATGAATTTCTTAGAATTTATGAAAAATCGACTAAGTCCGAGATGCCTTTAAGTAGGGATGATGTATTAAGATGGGAGATGAAGAAGATCAAGATTCATCTCCATGCAGCATCCCATTCATCTCGCAGCATCCTAACATATGTTTTTCTTAGAATTTATGAAAAATCGACTAAGTCCGAGATGCATTTAAGTAGGGATGCTGTATTAAGATGGGAGATGAAGAAGATCAAGATTCATCTCCATGCAGCATCCCATTCATCTCGCAGCATCCTAACATATGTTTTTCTTAGAATTTATGAAAAATCGACTAAGTCCGAGATGGCTTTAAGTAGGGATGCTGTATTGAGATGAGAGATGTAGGAGATCAAGATTCATCTCCATGCAGCATCCCATTCATCTCCCAGCATCCTAACATATGAATTTCTTAGAATTTATGAAAAATCGACTAAGTCCGAGATGCCTTTAAGTAGGGATGCTGTATTAAGATGGGAGATGAAGAAGATCAAGATTCATCTCCATGCAGCATCCCATTCATCTCGCAGCATCCTAACATATGAATTTCGATGAATTTATGAAAAATCGGCTAAGTCCGAGATGGCTTTAAGTAGGGATGCTGTATTGAGATGAGAGATGTAGGAGATCAAGATTCATCTCCATGCAGCATCCCATTCATCTCCCAGCATCCTAACATATGAATTTATATGAATTTATGAAAAATCGACTAAGTCCGAGATGGCTTTAAGTAGGGATGCTGTTTTCAGATGGGAGATGAAGAAGATCAAGATTCATCTCCATGCAGCATCCCATTCATCTCGCAACATCCTAACATATGTTTTTCTTAGAAATTATGAAAAATCGACTAAGTCCGAGATGCCTTTAAGTAGGGATGCTGTTTTCAGATGGAAGATGAAGAAGATCAAGATTCATCTCCATGCAGCATCCCATTCATCTCCCAGCATCCTAACATATGAATTTCTTAGAATTTATGAAAAATCGACTAAGTCCGAGATGCCTTTAAGTAGGGATGCTGTATTAATATGAGAGATGAAGAAGATCAAGATTCATCTCCATGCAGCATCCCATTCATCTCGCAGCATCCTAACATATGAATTTCTTAGAATTTATGAAAAATCGACTAAGTCCGAGATGCCTTTAAGTGGGGATGCTGTATTAAGATGGGAGATGAAGAAGATCAAGATTCATCTCCATGCAGCATCCCATTCATCTCGCAGCATCCTAACATATGTTTTACTTAGAATTTATGAAAAATCGACTAAGTCCGAGATGCCTTTAAGTAGGGATGCTGTATTAAGATAGGAGATGTAAAAGATCAAGATTTATCTCCATGCAGCATCACATTCATCTCTCAGCATCCTAACATATGTTTTTCTTAGAATTTATGAAAAATCGACTAAGTCCGAGATGCCTTTAAGTAGGGATGCTGTATTAAGATGAGAGATGAAGAAGATCAAGATTCATCTCCATGCAGCATCCCATTCATCTCGCAGCATCCTAACATATGTTTTTCTTAGAATTTATGAAAAATCGACTAAGTCCGAGATGCTTTTAAGTAGGGATGCTGTATTGAGATGGGAGATGTAGGAGATCAAGATTCATCTCCATGCAGCATCCCATTCATATCCCAGCATCCTAACATATGTTTTTCTTAGAATTTATGAAAATTCGACTAAGTCCGAGATGCCTTTAAGTAGGGATGCTGTATTAAGATGAGAGATGAAGAAGATCAAAATTCATCTCCATGCAGCATCCCATTCATCTCGCAGCATCCTAACATATGTTTTTCTTAGAATTTATGAAAAATCGACTAAGTCCGAGATGCTTTTAAGTAGGGATGCTGTATTGAGATGGGAGATGTAGGAGATCAAGATTCATCTCCATGCAGCATCCCATTCATATCCCAGCATCCTAACATATGTTTTTCTTAGAATTTATGAAAATTCGACTAAGTCCGAGATGCCTTTAAGTAGGGATGCTGTATTAAGATGAGAGATGAAGAAGATCAAAATTCATCTCCATGCAGCATCCCATTCATCTCGCAGCATCCTAACATATGTTTTTCTTAGAATTTATGAAAATTCGACTAAGTCCGAGATGCCTTTAAAGAGGGATGCTGTATTGAGATGGGAGATGTAGAAGATCAAGATTCATCTCCAGGCAGCATCCCATACATCTCGCAGCATCCTAACATATGTTTTTCTTAGAATTTATGAAAAATCGACTAAGTCCGAGATGCCTTTAAGTAGGGATGCTGTATTGAGATGGGAGATGAAGAAGATCAAGAATCATCTCCATGCAGCATCCCATACATCTCGCAGCATCCTAACATATGAATTTCTTAGAATTTATGAAAAATCGACTAAGTCCGAGATGCCTTTAAGTAGGGATGCTGTATTAAGATGGGAGATGAAGAAGATCAAGATTCATCTCCATGCAGCATCCCATTCATCTCGCAGCATCCTAACATATGTTTTACTTAGAATTTATGAAAAATCGACTAAGTCCGAGGTGCCTTTAAGTAGGGATGCTGTATTAAGACGGGAGATGAAGAAGATCAAGATTCATCTCCATGCAGCATCCCATTCATCTCGCAGCATCCTAACATATGAATTTCTTAGAATTTATGAAAAATCGACTAAGTCCGAGATGCCTTTAAGTAGGGATGCTGTATTAATATGAGAGATGAAGAAGATCAAGATTCATCTCCATGCAGCATCCCATTCATCTCGCAGCATCCTAACATATGATTTTCTTAGAATTTATGAAAAATCGACTAAGTCCGAGATGCCTTTAAGTAGGGATGCTGTATTAAGATGGGAGATGAAGAAGATCAAGATTCATCTCCATGTAGCATCCCATTCATCTATCAGCATCCTAACATATGAATTTCTTAGAATTTATGAAAAATCGACTTAGTCCGAACTGCCTTTAAGTAGGGATGCTGTATTGAGATGGGAGATGAAGAAGATCAAGATTCATCACCATGCAGCATCCCATTCATCTCGCAGCATCCTAACATATGTTTTTCTTAGAATTTATGAAAAATCAACTAAGTCCGAGATGACTTAAAGTAGGGATGCTGTATTAAGATGAGAGATGAAGAAGATCAAAATTCATCTCTATGCAGCATCCCATTCATCTCGCAGCATCCTTACATATGAATTTCTTAGAATTTATGAAAAATCGACTTAGTCCGAACTGCCTTTAAGTAGGGATGCTGTATTGAGATGGGAGATGTAGGAGATCAAGATTCATCTCCATGCAGCATCCCATTCATATCCCAGCATCCTAACATATGTTTTTCTTAGAATTTATGAAAAATCGACTAAGTCCGAGATGCCTTTAAGTAGGGATGCTGTATTAAGATGAGAGATGAAGAAGATCAAGATTCATCTCCATGCAGCATCCCATTCATCTCGCAGCATCCTAACATATGTTTTTCTTAGAATTTATGAAAAATCGACTAAGTCCGAGATGGCTTTAAGTAGGGATGCTGTATTAAGATGGGAGATGTAGGAGATCAAGATTCATCTCCATGCAGCATCCCATTCATCTCCCAGCATCCTAACATATGAATTTCTATGAATTTATGAAAAATCGACTAAGTCCGAGATGCCTTTAAGTAGGGATGCTGTATTAAGATGGGAGATGAAGAAGATCAAGATTCATCTCCATGCAGCATCCCATTCATCTCGCAGCATCCTAACATATGAATTTCTTAGAATTTATGAAAAATCGACTAAGTCCGAGATGGCTTTAAGTAGGGATGCTGTATTAAGATGGGAGATGTAGGAGATCAAGATTCATCTCCATGCAGCATCCCATTCATCTCCCAGCATCCTAACATATGAATTTCTATGAATTTATGAAAAATCGACTAAGTCCGAGATGCCTTTAAGTAGGGATGCTGTATTGAGATGGGAGATGTAGCAGATTAAGATTCATCTCCATGCAGCATCCCATTCATCTCGCAGCATCCTAACATATGAATTTCTATGAATTTATGAAAAATCGACTAAGTCCGAGATGCCTTTAAGTAGGGATGCTGTATTGAGATGGGAGATGTAGGAGATCAAGATTCATCTCCATGCAGCATCCCATTCATCTCCCAGCATCCTAACATATGAATTTCTTAGAATTTATGAAAAATCGACTAAGTCCGAGATGCCTTTAAGTAGGGATGCTGTATTAAGATGGGAGATGAAGAAGATCAAGATTCATCTCCATGCAGCATCCCATTCATCTCGCAGCATCCTAACATAAGTTTTTCTTAGAATTTATGAAAAATCGACTAAGTCCGAGATGCATTTAAGTAGGGATGCTGTATTAAGATGGGAGATGAAGAAGATCAAGATTCATCTCCATGCAGCATCCCATTCATCTCGCAGCATCCTAACATATGTTTTTCTTAGAATTTATGAAAAATCGACTAAGTCCGAGATGGCTTTAAGTAGGGATGCTGTATTGAGATGAGAGATGTAGGAGATCAAGATTAATCTCCATGCAGCATCCCATTCAACTCGCAGCATCCTAACATATGAATTTCTATGAATTTATGAAAAATCGACTAAGTCCGAGATGCCTTTAAGTAGGGATGCTGTATTGAGATGGGAGATGTAGGAGATCAAGATTCATCTCCATGCAGCATCCCATTCATCTCCCAGCATCCTAACATATGAATTTCTTAGAATTTATGAAAAATCGACTAAGTCCGAGATGCCTTTAAGTAGGGATGCTGTATTAAGATGGGAGATGTAGGAGATCAAGATTCATCTCCATGCAGCATCCCATTCATCTCCCAGCATCCTAACATATGAATTTCTATGAATTTATGAAAAATCGACTAAGTCCGAGATGCCTTTAAGTAGGGATGCTGTATTGAGATGAGAGATGTAGGAGATCAAGATTCATCTCCATGCAGCATCCCATTCATCTCGCAGCATCCTAACATATGAATTTCTATGAATTTATGAAAAATCGACTAAGTCCGAGATGGCTTTAAGTAGGGATGCTGTATTGAGAAAAACTTGACCTAGGCAAACTTGTATGACGGTGGGGACCCAAAAAAATTTCGATGAGTGTAGTTTAGACAGGCCGGAAAATGTATCGGTGGTCCGTATCAAGGGACGTCTTTTAGTTCCATGGGGTGGTGGTCGTCGAACAAAGTCGCCTAGGTCGACCACCAGAAAGACCAGTCGTGTTGTAATGGATGTTTTGACCACTTTACACATCTTCGCTTCTATTTAAATAAATAAATAAGCTGAAGCTAGACATCAGTAAACACCACCACAGACACCACAAGCACGCCTTCTCCTCGTACTTCCGCCTCACGCGGGAACACGGACGCTCTAAATACTTCGAATTCCAATGCCAGTATATTGTAAACCACGGGTTCTTTAATGCTAGCGGGTCGTCGCGACCCTAGTTAACATCATGGTGCACGTCTCGTGACGGGTGTCACGGCGTAGTTAAATGTATGCGATACATTTCTCAAATATAAGCGCTCAGTCATCTGTACATCATGGTAGGTTCCCACGACGTGCAATATGCGTTCAACTTATCAATGTTCATGTGTCCTGCAGTTCACATTATGACGCGCAGTTAGCTGCGGTCTTCATCGATCCATGAGCCGAGTGATCCACTGCCGAGGGTGACTAACTTGCGTAAGCCGCCGCTGTGCGCGTATACCCGTTCCCCGTAGGGAGGAGCAAGCCGCCGCTTAGAGACGAAGCATAAAGTGTCCTCATTCCACATAGGGCAAGCTGGATGAATCCATTTTACCCAGGACGGCCGAAGCGGCGTGGACCAGGGGAGAACTGAACCTTATACTTCACACCACAGTAAGTCTACGTGTCCTCTTCCACATAGGGCAAGCTAGAACTAACTATCTTACCCAGGACTGCCGAAGCAGCGTGGACCAGGGGAGGAACACACTTTTCATGGAAACGTAAGGCATCCATGACTGCCATAACGTAAGCCGCCGCTGTGCGCGTATACCCGTTCCCCGTAGGGAGGAGCAAGCCGCCGCTTAGAGACGAAGCATAAAGTGTCCTCATTCCACATAGGGCAAGCTGGATGAATCCATTTTACCCAGGACGGCCGAAGCGGCGTGGACCAGGGGAGAACTGAACTTTATACTTCACACCACAGTAAGTCTACGTGTCCTCTTCCACATAGGGCAAGCTAGAACTAACTATCTTACCCAGGACTGCCGAAGCAGCGTGGACCAGGGGAGGAACACACTTTTCATAGAAACGTAAGGCATCCATGACTGCCATAGTGCGTAAGCCGCCGCTGTGCGCGTAAACCCGTTCCCCGTAGGGAGGAGTCAAGCCGCCGCTTAGAGACGAAGTATGAAGTGTCCTCTTCCACATAGGGCAAGCTAGAATGAACTATCTTACCCAGGACCGCCGAAGCAGCGTGGACCAGGGGAGAACTGAACTTTATACTTCACACCACAGTATTGAGTAATGTGCCCTCTTCCACATAGGGCAAGCTGGAATGTTCCATTTTACCCAGGACGGCCGAAGCGGCGTGGACCAGTGGAGGACTACACAATCATGAGGTTTGATATCGACTTGTGTGTTTCAATAGGGTACCGATGGTATGTTTTGAACCGATTTGATTTAGCCATTCTGAAGTCATCACTTGGTTGAAGCGCTGAACTAGGGAGGCATCGTTTACATTACTTGTATATATTGGTTTTCGCATGCTCTACTAGGTTAATGTCATAGGGTTGGCTATCGAGCATGCCCAAGTGATGACTTGATTGTGTGCTTGCTTGAATTCTTCACATTTCATACCATCGGTTAGTTGTCGAATCATTCCTCGATCATAACCTTCGTTCTTGGTTCATGTATGCTCTCTTCCACATAGGGCAAGCTAGAATTAACTATCTTACCCAGGACCGCAGAAGCAGCGTGGACCAGGGGAGAACTATACTTTGTCTTGTATGCCCTCTTCCACATAGGGCAAGCTAGAACTAACTATCTTACCCAGGACTGCAAAGCAGCGTGGACCAGTGGAGGACTATACTTTGTTCATTACACCACAGTATTAAGTATGGTGTCCTCTTCCACCATAGGGCAAGCTAGAACTAACTATCTTACCCAGGACCGCCGAAGCAGTGTGGACCAGGGGAGGACTATACTTTATACTTCACACACTAGCCATACTGAAGTCATCACTTGGTTGAAGCGCTGAACTACGGCGGGGTAATCGTTTACAGGTTATAATCATATAGCTGCATGCTCATTAGTAGATAATGGAATATTGTATGGCAATATGAGCATGCCCAAGTGATGACTTTGTTTCAAGCTCAACAGGTAGGGTATTGAGTCCTCTTCCACATAGGGCAAGCTAGAATGAACTATCTTACCCAGGACCGCCGGAGCAGCGTGGACCAGTGGAGGACTATACCTTGTCCATTACACCACAGTATTAAGTATTGTGTCCTCTTCCACATAGGGCAAGCTAGAATTAACTATCTTACCCAGGACCGCCGAAGCAGCGTGGACCAGATGAGGACTATACTTTATACTTCACACCACAGTTTTGAGTACGCCTTGCATAAAGTATCTAGTTTGAACCACGAGGGCTCACAATGTAGAACCGCGAGGGCTCTAGTACCGATTCTCTCGGTACGGCTTGGTCCGTGTTCCTTTATGCTTGTACTCTAAGTATTAAGTATTGTGTCCTCTTCCACATAGGGCAAGCTAGAACTAACTATCTTACCCAGGACCGCCGAAGCAGTGTGGACCAGGGGAGGACTATACTTTATACTTCACACACTAGCCATACTGAAGTCATCACTTGGTGGGGGTGAACTACGGCGGTATCTATCGTTTTGGTTCGGTCTATATAGGGTCGCTTGCATGCTCATTCGAATATAATGTAATTGTGTATGGCAATATGAGCATGCCCAAGTGATGACTTTGTTTCAAGCTCAACAGGTAGGGTATTGAGTCCTCTTCCACATAGGGCAAGCTAGAATGAACTATCTTACCCAGGACCGCCGGAGCAGCGTGGACCAGTGGAGGACTCTATACTTTATACTTCACACCACAGTATTGAGTACTTCTTGCATAAAGCCCCTAATGAGAACCACGAGGGCTCTCTCAATGTAGAACCACAAGGGCTCTAGTACCGATTCTCTCGGTACGGCTTGGTCCGTGTTCCTTTATGCTTGTACTCTTAGAAAGTCTCAACCCGGAGGTCTTGACTTTGATTGTCATAGTTGGACTACGACGGGGCATCCGACCATTGCTGATCGAACACCCCTGATTCACCATCTTTCGGGTAGGCGGTACGCGTACCTCCGGACGCGGAAGTCTCAACCCGGAGGTCTTGACTTTGATTGTCATAGTTGGACTACGACGGGGTATCCGACTCATCGAATACCCCAGAAGCACACCATCTTTCGGGTAGGCGGTACGCGTACCTCCGGACGCGGAAGTCTCAACCCGGAGGTCTTGACTTTGATTGTCATAGTTGGACTACGACGGGGTATCCGACTCATCGAATACCCCAGAAGCACACCATCTTTCGGGTAGGCGGTACGCGTACCTCCGGACGCGGAAAGTCTCAACCCGGAGGTCTTGACTTTGGTTGTCATAGTTGGACTATGACGGGGCATCCGACCATTGCTGATCGAACACCCCTGTTACACCATCTTTCGGATAGGCGGTGCGCGACACCACCGACGCGGAAAGTCTCAACCCGGAGGTCTTGACTTTGTATTGTTGGATAGTCCTCTTCCACTATAGGGCAAGCTGGAAATATTCCATTTTACCCAGGACTGCCGAGGCAGCGTGGACCAGGGGAGAACTTCACGGAATCTTCAGGCATCCATGATTGCCATAGTGCGTAAGCCGCCGCTGTGTGCGTCAACTCGTTCCCCGTGAGGAGGAGTCTAGCCGCCGCTAAAAGACGAAGCATTAAGTGTCCTCATTCCACTATAGGGCAAGCTAGAATGAACTATCTTACCCAGGACCGCCGAAGCAGCGTGGACCAGGCGAAGACTATACTTTATACTTCACACCACAGTATTGAGTACGACTTGCATAAAGCCCCTAATGAGAACCACGAGGGCTCTCTCAATGTAGAACCACGAGGGCTCTAGTACCGATTCTCTCGGTACGGCTTGGTCCGTGTTCCTTTATGCTTGTACTCGCGGAAAGTCTCAACCCGGAGGTCTTGACTTTGATTGTCATAGTTGGACTACGACGGGGCATCCGACCATTGCTGACCGAACACCCCTGATTCATCATCTTTCGGATAGGAGGTGCGCCCACCTCCGACGCGGAAGTCTCAACCCGGAGGTTCGGACTTAGAGTTTTTCCCATTTAAAAGTTTTTCTCTTAGCCATACTGAAGTCATCACTTGGTGAACGATTGAACTAGGGCGGGTTAATCGTTTATAGGTATCATGTGGTTTGCATGCTCTCTTAGGTTAAGGTCATGTGGTTGGCTATCGAGCATGCCCAAGTGATGACTTTGTTTCACGCTTGCTTGATTTCTTCATGATTCCCTGTTATATAGTGTAATCATTCGAGAACAGGGAATCTTTGGTTTTGCTCAACAGGTATTGGATGTCAACTTGGTATCTAGATCGCATTAAGTCTCAACCCTTAGGTTCGGACTTGTATAGTGACATCTTGTTACGGTCTTGAGTCTCAACCCGCAGGTTCGGACTACTTAGTGTTTGATCGAATATAATATGGCAACTTGTGCCTAAGTCTCAACCCGCAGGTTCGGACTTCTGTTTATTTGGCCAATGTATGTATAAGGCAACTTGTGCCTAAGTCTCAACCCGCAGGTTCGGACTTGTGTATTTGTTCGAAGTCATGTATAAGGCAACGTGTGCCTAAGTCTCAACCCGCAGGTTCGGACTTGTTAGTGTTTCGTCAACTTTCATATGGCAACTTGTGCCTAAGTCTCAACCCGCAGGTTCGGACTTGTGTATTTGTTCGAAGTCATGTATAAGGCAACTTGTGCCTAAGTCTCAACCCGCAGGTTCGGACTTGTGTATTTGTTCGAAGTCATGTATAAGGCAACGTGTGCCTAAGTCTCAACCCGCAGGTTCGGACAGATGCCTCTTCCGTCATCGCTTCTACCGTGTAGGTGCACAGCGTGACGGAAGGTGAAAGGCTCAGAGGAGGGAGTAATGTTGGTCATGGTCCCTCGGGGCCAAGGCCAATGTGAACCCTCGTCCAAAAAAAATGAAATGGAGCTTGCGGTTCAATTTGACTCAACACGGGAAAACTTACCAGGTCCGAACTTATGGAGGTGAGACAGATTAATAGCTCTTTCTCAAATTTAAGGGTAGTGGTGCATGGCCGTTCTTAGTTCGTGGATTGATTTGTCTGGTTAATTCCGATAACGAACGTGACTCACATATGCTAACTAGAACGCAGTCAGCGTTAATGCGTCGATGCCGATTGGAACGGGTTAGGACCTTTCGGTGGAGTATGACCTGACACCTTCGCTGTTCGTGTGCGCAAGTGCACTTACGGTACGCTGCTTAGCAGGACAATTTGTGTTTAGCAAAATGAGATCGAGCGATAACAGGTCCGTGATGCCCTTAGATGTTCTGGGCTACACGCGTGCTACAATGTGGGTAGCAGCGTGTCTCCTATTCCGAGAGGAACGGGAAATCACTCAAATACTCACTTAGTAGGGATTATGGATTGCAATGGTCCATATGAACTCGGAACTTCTAGTAAGTGCTGGTCATCAGCCAGCGTTGAATACGTCCCTGCCCTTTGTACACACCGCCCGTCGCTACTACCGATGGATTATTTAGTGAGGTCTTTGGAGATGATCGTTCGCTGGATCCTCGTGAACCGCGTCTGCTTTATCGAAGTTGACCGAACTTGATGATTTAGAGGAAGTAAAAGTCGTAACAAGGTTTCCGTAGGTGAACCTGCGGAAGGATCATTAGTGGCCAAGTGATCCTTCCAGAAGTCCGAACCTGCGGGTTGAGACTTCGGCACAAGTTGCCATATGATAATTGACGAAACACTATAGAAGTCCGAACCTGCGGGTTGAGACTCAGGCACAAGTTGCCATATGAAAGTTGACGAAACACGTTAGAAGTCCGAACCTGCGGGTTGAGACTTCGGCACAAGTTGCCATATGAACATTGACGAAACACTATGAAGTCCGAACCTGCGGGTTGAGACTTAGGCACAAGTTGCCTTATATATAACTTCGAACAAATACACAAGTCCGAACCTGCGGGTTGAGACTTAGGCACAAGTTGCCTTATATATAACTTCGAACAAATACACAAGTCCGAACCTGCGGGTTGAGACTTAGGCACAAGTTGCCTTATACATACATTGGCCAAATAAACAGAAGTCCGAACCTGCGGGTTGAGACTTAATGCGATCTAGATACCAAGTTGACATCCAATACCTGTTGAGCAAAACCAAAGATTCCCTGTTCTCGAATGAATACACTATATAACAGGGAATCATGAAGAAATCAAGCAAGCGTGAAACAAAGTCATCACTTGGGCATGCTCGATAGCCAACCACATGACATTAACCTAAGAGAGCATGCAAACCACATGATACCTATAAACGATTAACCCGCCCTAGTTCAATCGTTCGCCAAGTGATGACTTCAGTATGGCTAAGAGAAAAACTTTTAAATGGGAAAAACTCTAAGTCCGAACCTCCGGGTTGAGACTTTCCGCGTCCGGAGGTACGCGTACCGCCTACCCGAAAGATGGTGAATCAGGGGTGTCCGATCAGCAATGGTCGGATGCCCCGTCGTAGTCCAACTATGACAATCAAAGTCAAGACCTCCGGGTTGAGACTTTCCGCGTCCGGAGGTACGCGTACCGCCTACCCGAAAGATGGTGTGCTTCTGGGGTATTCGATGAGTCGGATACCCCGTCGTAGTCCAACTATGACTATACAAAGTCAAGACCTCCGGGTTGAGACTTCCGCGTCGGAGGTGCGCGCACCGCCTACCCGAAAGATGATGAATCAGGGGTGTTCGATCAGCAATGGTCGGATGCCCCGTCGTAGTCCAACTATGACAATCAAAGTCAAGACCTCCGGGTTGAGACTTTCCGCGAGTACAAGCATAAAGGAACACGGACCAAGCCGTACCGAGAGAATCGGTACTAGAGCCCTTGTGGTTCTACATTGAGAGAGCCCTCGTGGTTCTCATTAGGGGCTTTATGCAAGTCGTACTCAATACTGTGGTGTGAAGTATAAAGTAGTCCTCGCCTGGTCCACGCTGCTTCGGCGGTCCTGGGTAAGATAGTTCATTCTAGCTTGCCCTATAGTGGAATGAGGACACTTAATGCTTCGTCTTTTAGCGGCGGCTAGACTCCTCCTCACGGGGAACGAGTTGACGCACACAGCGGCGGCTTACGCACTATGGCAATCATGGATGCCTGAAGATTCCGTGAAGTTCTCCCCTGGTCCACGCTGCCTCGGCAGTCCTGGGTAAAATGGAATATTTCCAGCTTGCCCTATAGTGGAAGAGGACTATCCAACAATACAAAGTCAAGACCTCCGGGTTGAGACTTTCCGCGTCGGTGGTGTCGCGCACCGCCTATCCGAAAGATGGTGTAACAGGGGTGTTCGATCAGCAATGGTCGGATGCCCCGTCATAGTCCAACTATGACAACCAAAGTCAAGACCTCCGGGTTGAGACTTTCCGCGTCCGGAGGTACGCGTACCGCCTACCCGAAAGATGGTGTGCTTCTGGGGTATTCGATGAGTCGGATACCCCGTCGTAGTCCAACTATGACAATACAAAGTCAAGACCTCCGGGTTGAGACTTCCGCGTCGGAGGTGCGCGCACCGCCTACCCGAAAGATGATGAATCAGGGGTGTTCGATCAGCAATGGTCGGATGCCCCGTCGTAGTCCAACTATGACAATCAAAGTCAAGACCTCCGGGTTGAGACTTTCTGCGAGTACAAGCATAAAGGAACACGGACCAAGCCGTACCGAGAGAATCGGTACTAGAGCCCTCGTGGTTCTACATTGAGAGAGCCCTCGTGGTTCTCATTAGGGGCTTTATGCAAGTCGTACTCAAAACTGTGGTGTGAAGTATAAAGTATAGAGTCCTCCACTGGTCCACGCTGCTCCGGCGGTCCTGGGTAAGATAGTTCACTCTAGCTTGCCCTATGTGGAAGAGGACTCAATACCCTACCTGTTGAGCTTGAAACAAAGTCATCACTTGGGCATGCTCATATTGCCATACAATATTCCATTATCTACTAATGAGCATGCAGCTATATGATTATAACCTGTAAACGATTACCCCGCCGTAGTTCAGCGCTTCAACCAAGTGATGACTTCAGTATGGCTAGTGTGTGAAGTATAAAGTATAGTCCTCCCCTGGTCCACACTGCTTCGGCGGTCCTGGGTAAGATAGTTAGTTCTAGCTTGCCCTATGTGGAAGAGGACACCATACTTAATACTGTGGTGTAATGAACAAAGTATAGTCCTCCACTGGTCCACGCTGCTTTGCAGTCCTGGGTAAGATAGTTAGTTCTAGCTTGCCCTATGTGGAAGAGGGCATACAAGACAAAGTATAGTCCTCCCCTGGTCCACGCTGCTCCGGCGGTCCTGGGTAAGATAGTTAATTCTAGCTTGCCCTATGTGGAAGAGGACTCAATACCCTACCTGTTGAGCTTGAAACAAAGTCATCACTTGGGCATGCTCTATAGCCAACCACATGACATTAACCTAAGAGAGCATGCAGCGTATTATCCCAATGCAAAGTAAACGATAGACTCGCCCTAGTTCAGTGCTTCAACCAAGTGATGACTTCAATATGGCTAGTGTGTGAAGTATAAAGTATAGTCCTCCCCTGGTCCACACTGCTTCGGCGGTCCTGGGTAAGATAGTTAATTCTAGCTTGCCCTATGTGGAAGAGGACACCATACTTAATACTGTGGTGTTATGAACAAAGTATAGTCCTCCACTGGTCCACGCTGCTCCGGCGGTCCTGGGTAAGATAGTTCATTCTAGCTTGCCCTATGTGGAAGAGGGCATACAAGACAAAGTATAGTTCTCCCCTGGTCCACGCTGCTCCGGCGGTCCTGGGTAAGATAGTTAATTCTAGCTTGCCCTATGTGGAAGAGGACTCAATACCCTACCTGTTGAGCTTGAAACAAAGTCATCACTTGGGCATGCTCTATAGCCAACCACATGACATTAACCTAAGAGAGCATGCAGCGTATTATCCCAATGCAAAGTAAACGATAGACTCGCCCTAGTTCAGTGCTTCAACCAAGTGATGACTTCAGTATGGCTAGTGTGTGAAGTATAAAGTATAGTCCTCCCCTGGTCCACACTGCTTCGGCGGTCCTGGGTAAGATAGTTAGTTCTAGCTTGCCCTATGTGGAAGAGGACACCATACTTAATACTGTGGTGTAATGAACAAAGTATAGTCCTCCACTGGTCCACGCTGCTTTGCAGTCCTGGGTAAGATAGTTAGTTCTAGCTTGCCCTATGTGGAAGAGGGCATACAAGACAAAGTATAGTTCTCCCCTGGTCCACGCTGCTCCGGCGGTCCTGGGTAAGATAGTTAATTCTAGCTTGCCCTATGTGGAAGAGGACTCAATACCCTACCTGTTGAGCTTGAAACAAAGTCATCACTTGGGCATGCTCTATAGCCAACCACATGACATTAACCTAAGAGAGCATGCAGCGTATTATCCCAATGCAAAGTAAACGATAGACTCGCCCTAGTTCAGTGCTTCAACCAAGTGATGACTTCAATATGGCTAGTGTGTGAAGTATAAAGTATAGTCCTCCCCTGGTCCACACTGCTTCGGCGGTCCTGGGTAAGATAGTTAATTCTAGCTTGCCCTATGTGGAAGAGGACACCATACTTAATACTGTGGTGTTATGAACAAAGTATAGTCCTCCACTGGTCCACGCTGCTCCGGCGGTCCTGGGTAAGATAGTTCATTCTAGCTTGCCCTATGTGGAAGAGGGCATACAAGACAAAGTATAGTTCTCCCCTGGTCCACGCTGCTCCGGCGGTCCTGGGTAAGATAGTTAATTCTAGCTTGCCCTATGTGGAAGAGGACTCAATACCCTACCTGTTGAGCTTGAAACAAAGTCATCACTTGGGCATGCTCTATAGCCAACCACATGACATTAACCTAAGAGAGCATGCAGCGTATTATCCCAATGCAAAGTAAACGATAGACTCGCCCTAGTTCAGTGCTTCAACCAAGTGATGACTTCAATATGGCTAGTGTGTGAAGTATAAAGTATAGTCCTCCCCTGGTCCACACTGCTTCGGCGGTCCTGGGTAAGATAGTTAGTTCTAGCTTGCCCTATGGTGGAAGAGGACACCATACTTAATACTGTGGTGTAATGAACAAAGTATAGTCCTCCACTGGTCCACGCTGCTTTGCAGTCCTGGGTAAGATAGTTAATTCTAGCTTGCCCTATGTGGAAGAGGGCATACAAGACAAAGTATAGTTCTCCCCTGGTCCACGCTGCTTCGGCGGTCCTGGGTAAGATAGTTAATTCTAGCTTGCCCTATGTGGAAGAGAGCATACATGAACCAAGAACGAAGGTTATGATCGAGGAATGATTCGACAACTAACCGATGGTATGAAATGTGAAGAATTCAAGCAAGCACACAATCAAGTCATCACTTGGGCATGCTCGATAGCCAACCCTATGACATTAACCTAGTAGAGCATGCGAAACCCAATATATATGTAAACGATGCCCCTCCCTAGTTCAGCGCTTCAACCAAGTGATGACTTCAGAATGGCTAAATCAAATCGGTTCAAAACATACCATCGGTACCCTATTGAAACACACAAGTCGATATCAAACCTCTTAATTGTGTAGTCCTCCACTGGTCCACGCCGCTTCGGCCGTCCTGGGTAAAATGGAACATTCCAGCTTGCCCTATGTGGAAGAGGGCACATTACTCAATACTGTGGTGTGAAGTATAAAGTTCAGTTCTCCCCTGGTCCACGCTGCTTCGGCGGTCCTGGGTAAGATAGTTCATTCTAGCTTGCCCTATGTGGAAGAGGACACTTCATACTTCGTCTCTAAGCGGCGGCTTGACTCCTCCCTACGGGGAACGGGTTTACGCGCACAGCGGCGGCTTACGCACTATGGCAGTCATGGATGCCTTACGTTTCTATGAAAAGTGTGTTCCTCCCCTGGTCCACGCTGCTTCGGCAGTCCTGGGTAAGATAGTTAGTTCTAGCTTGCCCTATGTGGAAGAGGACACGAAGACTTACTGTGGTGTGAAGCATAAAGTTCAGTTCTCCCCTGGTCCACGCCGCTTCGGCCGTCCTGGGTAAAATGGATTCATCCAGCTTGCCCTATGTGGAATGAGGACACTTTATGCTTCGTCTCTAAGCGGCGGCTTGCTCCTCCCTACGGGGAACGGGTATACGCGCACAGCGGCGGCTTACGTTATGGCAGTCATGGATGCCTTACGTTTCCATGAAAAGTGTGTTCCTCCCCTGGTCCACGCTGCTTCGGCAGTCCTGGGTAAGATAGTTAGTTCTAGCTTGCCCTATGTGGAAGAGGACACGTAGACTTACTGTGGTGTGAAGTATAAGGTTCAGTTCTCCCCTGGTCCACGCCGCTTCGGCCGTCCTGGGTAAAATGGATTCATCCAGCTTGCCCTATGTGGAATGAGGACACTTTATGCTTCGTCTCTAAGCGGCGGCTTGCTCCTCCCTACGGGGAACGGGTATACGCGCACAGCGGCGGCTTACGCAAGTTAGTCACCCTCGGCAGTGGATCACTCGGCTCATGGATCGATGAAGACCGCAGCTAACTGCGCGTCATAATGTGAACTGCAGGACACATGAACATTGATAAGTTGAACGCATATTGCACGTCGTGGGAACCTACCATGATGTACAGATGACTGAGCGCTTATATTTGAGAAATGTATCGCATACATTTAACTACGCCGTGACACCCGTCACGAGACGTGCACCATGATGTTAACTAGGGTCGCGACGACCCGCTAGCATTAAAGAACCCGTGGTTTACAATATACTGGCATTGGAATTCGAAGTATTTAGAGCGTCCGTGTTCCCGCGTGAGGCGGAAGTACGAGGAGAAGGCGTGCTTGTGGTGTCTGTGGTGGTGTTTACTGATGTCTAGCTTCAGCTTATTTATTTATTTAAATAGAAGCGAAGATGTCAAAGTAGCGTCGAAGCAGCAGCGGTAGCACAAATGATTCAAGTATGGAAGTTGACCAAAGGAACACAAACAAACTAGCGTATGGGCAATGGAAGGTATCAGTGAGTTAAACCACACGCGGGCTAACAGCCCGTTAACCGAGTCCAACGGTACATATTGGACATTGAAACAAAGTAGTCGCAAGCCAGATGTGACGATAACAACCGCAAGGTACATAAGCCTCAGTTCATGTGTGACAACCCCCTGAATTTAAGCATATTAATAAGGGGAGGAAAAGAAACCAACCGGGATTCCCTGAGTAGCTGCGAGCGAAACGGGAGAAGCTCAGCACGTAGGGGTGGCGGCCAGTCCGTCTATCCGATTCCGTGTACTGGTGCGTCTCACTATCCGTCATCTTAGCGCTTTTCAAGTCCAACTTGAATGTGGCTCAGAACCCATAGAGGGTGATAGGCCCGTAGAACAGCGCCCGTTGGATGATGGACCGAGCGTGCCATGGAGTCGTGTTGCTTGATAGTGCAGCACTAAGTGGGAGGTAAACTCCTTCTAAAGCTAAATACAACCATGAGACCGATAGTAAACAAGTACCGTGAGGGAAAGTTGAAAAGCACTCTGAATAGAGAGTCAAATAGTACGTGAAACTGCCGAGGGTGTGAAGCTCGTTGAACTCAATTATCCATAGGGCCATGACGCCCTCACCTGGACTGTCAGCAGAACCCTTTCTGGACTGACCCGACCCTTGTGAGTTGTCATGGTCCGCGTGTGGACATCGTGATCCATTACGAAATGTTAGCGGTGACTCCGGTTGCCGCGAGCATGTCTGACACTAGGTCCCAAGAAACTGCTGTCGACCCTCTACGTACCTTCAATGGTGACGATGGGCTATCGGAACCCACGGGTAACCGGTTTTCGGCTAAGTTCAGGTGTGCCGTTGGACGCGTGATGGGCTTGAACGAACTAGAGTGGCTGGAAGCGCATGTTTGGGCATGTAACTGGGCGCGAGCCCGGGGCGACCAGTGCTCCTGATCGGCGATGCATTAACTAATTGAGGTACCTACGGGACCCGTCTTGAAACACGGACCAAGAAGTCTATCTTGCGCGCAAGTCAATGGGAAGTAGCAAACCCAAAGGCGAAGACAAAGCAACTGGCTAGTGTGCGGGATTACGGGTGCACCACAGTCCGCAAGGATTGGCTAGCTGTGCACCCCTCCATCCCCGGGTGTTTGCCCGAAGTCCTGATGGTCGTAGAAGCCGGACCCTGGACGTGGTCGGTCCAAACCATCAACCAACCATATGACCGACTTCGAGTCGAGCTAGCGGCTAGGCTCAATATAATGAAATGCGTGTCTTGATGCGGGCTACTGACGGTCTGAACAATGTAGCTCGCTAGCTCGTCTCTAAACTTGTGTTTTGGTCGAATATTGGGTGTTCATGTACCACTTCGGGTAACATGGACTTTGGTGCAACTTTACCACTTGTGCACTTAATTACTTCCCGGTCATTCAAGTCTTTGCCTTCATACTTTCAGGGTAGTTAGGTCTCGTCGAGACCTTTCCATACATATGCCAAACTCATCGATCGGACATCTATAGCCCGAGTTATTCGCGGTACACCGTACCTTACCCTGTTTTTTCCTCAATTGGGTACAAACTTTGGAACACCCATATCGCCCCTTTAGAGACTAGCTGGCACGTTGGCCTCATATAATGATAAGTGCACCTCAACTAGGGCTACTGACGGTCAGAACATTTCAACTTGCTAGCTCGGGCCCACACTTGTGTTTTTCTCGAATATATGGTTCAAGTGTGCCACTTTGGGCACTTTTGGACATTTTGTCCCCACACAACTTTCTTGCCTTGGTAGATAGGGTCTTGTGTTTTTGGGCAAAAAGATGCACCAAGATATAGTCTAACTTTCGTTCTTATACCGCAAAGCGCTATCTCCAACACCCGAGGAGATAGAAAGTGATTATGTTCGGTATATCGGTCTTCCATGGCCTACTATGGTAAGCCCCTGCAGGTATGCAACCGAAGGTGCTTGGTACATGTATTTGGTGCAATATCGGTGCAAAGTAGGTGTTTCCTTGATCGGGCTATAACTTTCTTGGTTGATGTTGGATTGCTTTACGGTCTTCGGGGGATAGTTAGGGAACATGTTGGCCAACATTTTCTTATTCCTAAGCCTGGCCGTACCTCTTACCGTCTAGGCGGTATTCATGCTCTAAGTTGGAACTTGTGTTCCTTCGGGCAACTTTTCTGACTTTGACGCTTAATAACTTCCGTTCATATGCAGTCTAAGCTCTGCAACTCTCAGGAAAGCTAGTACTACTCATTTCCTTTCCATATCAGTCTTTGGCTTGTCGATCCGATGTCTACAGCCTTACTTATTCACGTTCCCTGTGAAGGTAGGTTTTTGCCCATTTTCCAGTTCATGTGGTAACATTCCCGGACTTTGCCGGCTTTCTCTTCATGTGGTTACTTGCTTGCTCATGTGGTAACTTGATAGTGTATTTCCGACAGACCCAATCTCGGACTTAGCCGATTTTTCTCTTCATATTATATGAATCAATCAATAGGCCATCTTGCTTGCTTGTGTGGTAACTTGAAAGTGTATGTCTGACAGACCCAATCTGGGACTTAGCCGATTTTTCTCTTCATATTATATGGATCCATCACTAGGCCATCTTGCTTGCTTGTGTGGTAACTTGATAGTGTATGTCTGACAGACCCAATCTCGGACTTAGCCGATTTTTCTCTTCATATCATATGGATCCATCACTAGGCCATCTTGCTTGCTTGTGTGGTAACTTGGAAGTGTATTTCTGACAGACCCAATCTGGGACTTAGCCGATTTTTCTCTTCATATTATATGGATCCATCACTAGGCCATCTTGCTTGCTTGTGTGGTAACTTGGAAGTGTATTTCTGACAGACCCAATCTCGGACTTAGCCGATTTTTCTCTTCATATTATATGGATCCTTCAATAGGCCATCTTGCTTGCTTGAGCGGTAACTTGATAGTGTATTTCTGACAGACCCAATCTGGGACTTAGCCGATTTTTCTCTCGATATCATATGGATCCATCACTAGGCCATCTTGCTTGCTTGTGTGGTAACTTGAACGTGTATGTCTGACAGACCCAATCTGGGACTTAGCCGATTTTTCTCTTCATATTATATGGATCCATCACTAGGCCATCTTGCTTGCTTGTGTGGTAACTTGATAGTGTATTTCTGACAGACCCAATCTCGGACTTAGCCGATTTTTCTCTTCATATTATATGGATCCTGGACTTAGCCGATTTTTCTCTTCATATCATATGGATCCATCACTAGGCCATCTTGCTTGCTTGTGTGGTAACTTGGAAGTGTATTTCTGACAGACCCAATCTCGGACTTAGCCGATTTTTCTCTTCATATAATATGGATCCTGGACTTAGCCGATTATTAGGTTATTATATATGGATCCTGGACTTAGCCGATTTTTCTCTTCATATAATATGGATCCGGGACTTAGCCGATTTTTCTCTTCATATAATATGGATCCTGGACTTAGCCGATTTTTCTCTTCATATAATATGGATCCTGGACTTAGCCGATTATAAGGTTATTATATATGGATCCTGGACTTAGCCGATTTTTCTCTTAATATAATATGGATCCGGGACTTAGCCGATTTTTCTCTTCATATAATATGGATCCGGGACTTAGCCAATTTTTCTCTTCATGTGGTAACGTATGCCAATCGCTCACAAGTCATGGGATAAGGGTACTTGTGTTCTTCCATCTTCTAAGTCCCGCACGGGGACATCGTGATCGCCCCAAGTCCGGAATAGCGCCAAGTCAAGCCCCACGGTGGCCGTGCAGGACCTGTTAGCGGCGGCCCCACTGACAGCACTAATCCGGACTTAGAAATTATATCTTTCTAATCGAACACCACACACGCAACACCACCATACCACCATCTCCTTGCAAGTACCTAAGTACCCGCAACTCCATGGTGAAGGCAATGTCACTCCATCACCAACCTCTTTGCATTGCAAGCACTTGCGTACCTACAACACTCCGAAGAAGGCAACGGCGCGCGATGCTCGACTCCACACACCTCACCACACCACACCACCAAGATTCATCTCCATGCAGCATCTCATTCATCTCGCAGCATCCTAACATATGTTTTTCTTAGAATTTATGAAAAATCGACTAAGTCCGAGATGCATTTAAGTAGGGATGCTGTATTAAGATGGGAGATGAAGTAGATCAAGATTCATCTCCATGCAGCATCCCATTAATCTCGCAGCATCCTAACATATGAATTTCTATGAATTTATGAAAAATCGACTAAGTCCGAGATGCCTCTAATTAGGGATGCTGTATTAAGATGGGAGATGAAGAAGATCAAGATTCATCTACATGCAGCATCCCATTCATCTCCCAGCATCCTAACATATGAATTTCTTAGAATTTATGAAAAATCGACTAAGTCCGAGATGCCTCTAAGTAGGGATGCTGTATTAAGATGGGAGATGAAGAAGATCAAGATTCATCTCCATGCAGCATCCCATTCATCTCCCAGCATCCTAACATATGAATTTCTTAGAATTTATGAAAAATCGATTAAGTCCGAAATGCCTTTAAGTAGGGATGCTGTATTGAGATGGGAGATGAAGAAGATCAAGATTCATCTACATGCAGCATCCCATTCATCTCCCAGCATCCTAACATATGAATTTCTTAGAATTTATGAAAAATCGACTAAGTCCGAGATGCCTCTAAGTAGGGATGCTGTATTAAGATGGGAGATGAAGAAGATCAAGATTCATCTCCATGCAGCATCCCATTCATCTCCCAGCATCCTAACATATGAATTTCTTAGAATTTATGAAAAATCGATTAAGTCCGAAATGCCTTTAAGTAGGGATGCTGTATTGAGATGGGAGATGTAGGAGATCCAGATTCATCTCCATGCAGCATCCCATTCATCTCTCAGCATCCTAACATATGAATTTCTTAGAATTTATGAAAAATCGACTAAGTCCGAAATGCCTTTAAGTAGGGATGCTGTATTAAGATGGGAGATGAAGAAGATCAAGATTTATCTCCATGCAGCATCCAATTCATCTCCCAGCATCCTTACATATAAATTTCTTTGAATTTATGAAAAATCGACTAAGTCCGAGATGCCTTTAAGTAGGGATGCTGTATTGAGATGGGAGATGTAGGAGATCAAGATTCATCTCCATGCAGCATCCCATTCATCTCGCAGCATCCTAACATATGAATTTCTTAGAATTTATGAAAAATCGACTAAGTCCGAGATGCCTTTAAGTAGGGATGCTGTATTAAAATGGGAGATGAAGAAGATCAAGATTCATCTCCATGCAGCATCCCATTCATCTCCCAGCATCCTAACATATGAATTTCTTAGAATTTATGAAAAATCGACTAAGTCCGAGATGCCTCTAAGTAGGGATGCTGTATTAAGATGGGAGATGAAGAAGATCAAGATTCATCTCCATGCAGCATCCCATTCATCTCCCAGCATCCTAACATATGAATTTCTTAGAATTTATGAAAAATCGACTAAGTCCGAGATGCCTTTAAGTAGGGATGCTGTATTAAGATGGGAGATGAAGAAGATCAAGATGAATCTCCATGCAGCATCCCATTCATCTCCCAGCATCCTAACATATGAATTTCTTAGAATTTATGAAAAATCGACTAAGAAATTCATATGTTAGGATGATGGGAGATGAAGAAGATCAAGATTCATCTCCATGCAGCATCCCATTCATCTCCCAGCATCCTAACATATGAATTTCTTAGAATTTATGAAAAATCGACTAAGTCCGAGATGCCTCTAAGTAGGGATGCTGTATTAAGATGGGAGATGAAGAAGATCAAGATTCATCTCCATGCAGCATCCCATTCATCTCCCAGCATCCTAACATATGAATTTCTTAGAATTTATGAAAAATCGATTAAGTCCGAGATGCCTTTAAGTAGGGATGCTGTATTGAGATGGGAGATGTAGGAGATCAAGATTCATCTCCATGCAGCATCTCATTCATCTCCCAGCATCCTAACATATGTTTTTCTTAGAATTTATGAAAAATCGACTAAGTCCGAGATGCCATTAAGAAGGGATGCTGCATTAAGATGGGAGATGAAGAAGATCAAGATTCATCTCCATGCAGCATCCCATTCATCTCGCAGCATCCTAACATATGAATTTCTTAGAATTTATGAAAAATCGACTAAGTCCGAGATGCCTTTAAGTAGGAATGCTGTATTAAGATGGGAGATGTAGAAGATCAAGATTTATCTCCATGCAGCATCCCATTTATCTCGCAGCATCCTAACATATGTTTTTCTTAGAATTTATGAAAAATCGACTAAGTCCGAGATGCCTTTAAGTAGGGATGCTGTATCGAGATGGGAAATGAAGAAGATCAAGATTCATCTCCATGCAGCATCCCATTCATCTCGCAGCATCCTAACATATGTTTTTCTAAGAATTTATGAAAAATCGACTAAGTCCGAGATGCCTTTAAGTAGGGATGCTGTATTAAGATGGGAGATGAAGAAGATCAAGATTCATCTCCATGCAGCATCCCATTCATCTCGCAGCATCCTAACATATGAATTTCTTAGAATTTATGAAAAATCGACTAAGTCCGAGATGCCTTTAAGTAGGGATGCTGTATTGAGATGGGAGATGTAGGAGATCAAGATTCATCTCCATGCAGCATCTCATTCATCTCCCAGCATCCTAACATATGTTTTTCTTAGAATTTATGAAAAATCGACTAAGTCCGAGATGCCATTAAGAAGGGATGCTGCATTAAGATGGGAGATGAAGAAGATCAAGATTCATCTCCATGCAGCATCCCATTCATCTCGCAGCATCCTAACATATGCTTTTCTTAGAGTTTATGAAAAATCGACTAAGTCCGAGATGCCTTTAAGTAGGGATGCTGTTTTGAGATGGGAGATGGAGAAGATCAAGATTCATCTCCAAGCAGCATCCCATTCATCTCGCAGCATCCTAACATATGAATATCATAGAATTTATGAAAAATCGACTAAGTCCGATATGCCTTTAAGTAGGGATGCTGTTTTGAGATGGGAGATGTAGGAGATCAAGATTCATCTCCATGCAGCATCCCATTCATCTCGCAGCATCCAAACATATGATTTTCTTAGAATTTATTAAAAATCGACTAAGTCCGAGATGCCTTTAAGCAGGGATGCTGTATTAAGATGGGAGATGAAGAAGATCAAGATTCATCTCCATGCAGCATCCCATTCATCTCGCAGCATCCTTACATATGAATTTCTAAGAATTTATGAAAAATCGACTAAGTCCGAGATGCCTTTAAGTAGGGATGCTGTATTAAGATGGGAGATGAAGAAGATCAAGATTCATCTCCATGCAGCATCCCATTCATCTCGCAGCATCCTAACATATGAATTTCTAAGAATTTATGAAAAATCGACTAAGTCCGAGATGCCTTTAAGTAGGGATGCTGTATTAAGATGGGAGATGAAGAAGATCAAGATTCATCTCCATGCAGCATCCCATTCATCTCGCAGCATCCTAACATATGAATTTCTTAGAATTCATGAAAAATCGACTAAGTCCGAGATGCCTTTAAGCAGGGATGCTGTATTAAGATGGGAGATGAAGAAGATCAAGATTCATCTCCATGCAGCATCTCATTCATCTCCCAGCATCCTAACATATGTTTTTCTTAGAATTAATGAAAAATCGACTAAGTCCGAGATGCCTTTAAGTAGGGATGCTGTATTAAGATGGGAGATGAAGGAGATCAAGATTCATCTCCATGCAGCATCCCATTCATCTCCCAGCATCCTTACATATGTTTTTCTTAGAATTTATGAAAAATCGACTAAGTCCGAGATGCCTTTAAGTAGGGATGCTGTATTAAGATGGGAGATGAAGAAGATCAAGATTCATCTCCATGCAGCATCCCATTCATCTCGCAGCATCCTAACATATGTTTTTCTTAGAATTAATGAAAAATCGACTAAGTCCCAGATGCCTTTAAGTAGGGATGCTGTATTAAGATGGGAGATGAAGAAGATCAAGATTCATCTCCTTGCAGCATCCCATTCATCTCCCAGCATCCTAACATATGTTTTTCTTAGAATTTATGAAAAATCGACTAAGTCCCAGATGCCTTTAAGTAGGGATGCTGTATTAAGATGGGAGATGAAGAAGATCAAGATTCATCTCCTTGCAGCATCCCATTCATCTCGCAGCATCCTAACATATGTTTTTATTAGAATTTATGAAAAATCGACTAAGTCCGAGATTCCTTTAAGTAGGGATGCTGTATTGAGATGGGAGATGAAGAAGATCAAGATTCATCTCCATGCAGCATCCCATTCATCTCCCAGCATCCTAACATATGTTTTTCTTAGAATTTATGAAAAATCGACTAAGTCCCAGATGCCTTTAAGTAGGGATGCTGTATTAAGATGGGAGATGAAGAAGATCAAGATTCATCTCCTTGCAGCATCCCATTCATCTCGCAGCATCCTAACATATGTTTTTCTTAGAATTAATGAAAAATCGACTAAGTCCGAGATGCATTTAAGTAGGGATGCTGTATAAAGATGGGAGATGAAGAAGATCAAGATTCATCTCCATGCAGCATCCCATTCATCTCCCAGCATCCTAACATATGCTTTTCTTAGAATTTATGAAAAATCGACTTAGTCCGAGATGCCTTTAAGTAGGGATGCTGTATTAAGATGGGAGATGAAGAAGATCAAGATTCATCTCCATGCAGCATCCCATTCATCTCGCAGCATCCTAACATATGAATTTCTTAGAATTTATGAAAAATCGACTAAGTCCGAGATGGCTTTAAGTAGGGATGCTGTGTTGAGATGGGAGATGTAGGAGATCAAGATTAATCAGCATGCAGCATCCCATTTATCTCGCTGCATGTTAACATATGAATTTCTATGAATTTATGAAAAATCGACTAAGTCCGAGATGCCTTTAAGTAGGGATGCTGTATTGAGATGGGAGATGTAGGAGATCAAGATTCATCTCCATGCAGCATCCCATTCATCTCGCAGCATCCTAACATATGTTTTTCTTAGAATTTATGGAAAATCGACTAAGTCCGAGATGCCTTTAAGTAGGGATGCTGTATTAAGATGAGAGATGAAGAAGATCAAGATTCATCTCCATGCAGCATCCCATTCATCTCGCAGCATCCTAACAAATGTTTTTCTTAGAATTTATGAAAAATCGACTAAGTCCGAGATGCCTTTAAAAAGGGATGCTGTATTAGGATGGGAGATGAAGAAGATCAAGACTCATCTCCATGCAGCATCTCATTCATCTCGCAGCATCCTAACATATGAATTTCTTAGAGTTTATGAAAAATCGACTAAGTCCGAGATGCCTATAAGTAGGGTTGCTGTATTAAGATGGGACATGAAGAAGATCAAGATTCATCTCCATGCAGCATCCCATTCATCTCGCAGCATCCTAACATATGAATTTCTATGAATTTATGAAAAATCGATTAAGTCCGAGATGGCTTTAAGTAGGGATGCTGTATTGAGATGAGAGATGCAGGAGATCAAGATTCATCTCCATGCAGCATCCCATTCATCTCGCAGCATCCTCACATATGAATTTCTATGAATTTATGAAAAATCGACTAAGTCCGAGATGGCTTTAAGTAGGGATGCTGTATTAAGACCGGAGATAAAGAAGATCATGATTCATCTCCATGCAGCATCCCATTCATCTCGCAGCATCCTAACATATGAATTTCTTAGAATTTATGAAAAATCGACTAAGTCCGAGATGCCTTTAAGTAGGGATGCTGTATTGAGATGAGAGATGTAGGAGATCAAGATGCATCTCCATGCAGCATCCCATTCATCTCGCAGCATCCTAACATATGTTTTTCTTAGAATTTATGAAAAATTGACTAAGTCCGAGATGCATTTAAGTAGGGATGCTGTATTAAGATGGGAGATGAAGAAGATCAAGATTCATCTCCATGCAGCATCCCATTCATCTCGCAGCATCCTAACATATGTTTTTCTTAGAATTTATGAAAAATCGACTAAGTCCGAGATGCATTTAAGTAGGGATGCTGTATTAAGATGGGAGATGAAGTAGATCAAGATTCATCTCCATGCAGCATCCCATTCATCTCGCAGCATCCTAACATATGAATTTCTATGAATTTATGAAAAATCGATTAAGTCCGAGATGGCTTTAAGTAGGGATGCTGTATTGAGATGAGAGATGCAGGAGATCAAGATTCATCTCCATGCAGCATCCCATTCATCTCGCAGCATCCTCACATATGAATTTCTATGAATTTATGAAAAATCGACTAAGTCCGAGATGGCTTTAAGTAGGGATGCTGTATTGAGATGAGAGATGTAGGAGATCAAGATTCATCTCCATGCAGCATCCCATTCATCTCGCAGCATCCTAACATATGTTTTTCTTAGAATTTATGAAAAATTGACTAAGTCCGAGATGCATTTAAGTAGGGATGCTGTATTAAGATGGGAGATGAAGAAGATCAAGATTCATCTCCATGCAGCATCCCATTCATCTCGCAGCATCCTAACATATGTTTTTCTTAGAATTTATGAAAAATCGACTAAGTCCGAGATGCATTTAAGTAGGGATGCTGTATTAAGATGGGAGATGAAGTAGATCAAGATTCATCTCCATGCAGCATCCCATTCATCTCGCAGCATCCTAACATATGAATTTCTATGAATTTATGAAAAATCGACTAAGTCCGAGATGCCTTTAAGTAGGGATGCTGTATTGAGATGGGAGATGTAGGAGATCAAGATTCATCTCCATGCAGCATCCCATTTATCTCCCAGCATCCTAACATATGAATTTCTAAGAATTTATGAAAAATCGACTAAGTCCGAGATGGCTTTAAGAAGGGATGCTGTATTAAGATGGGAGATGTAAGAGATCAAGATTCATCTCCATGCAGCATCCCATTCATCTCCCAGCATCCTAACATATGAATTTCTATGAATTTATGAAAAATCGACTAAGTCCGAGATGGCTTTAAGTAGGGATGCTGTATTGAGATGAGAGATGTAGAAGATCAAGATTCATCTCCATGCAGCATCCCATTCATCTCGCAGCACCCTAACATATGTTTTTCTTAGAATTTATGAAAAATCGACTAAGTCCGAGATGCCTCTAAGTAAAGATGCTGTATTAAGATGGGAGATGAAGAAGATCAAGATTCGAGAAGAATCTCCCCCACATCTCGCAGCCCACATCTCGCAGAGTCCGAGATGCCTTTCAGTAGGGATGCTGTATTAAGATGGGAGATGAAAAAGATCAAGATTCATCTCTATGCAGCATCCCATTCATCTAGCAGCATCCTAACATATGTTTTTCTTAGAATTTACGAAAAATCGACTAAGTCCGAGATGCCTTTAAGTAGGGATGCTGTATTAAGATGGGAGATGAAGAAGATCAAGATTCATCTCCATGCAGCTTCTTATTCATCTCGCAGCATCCTTACATATGTTTTTCTTAGAATTTATGAAAAATCGACTAAGTCCGAGATGCCTTTAAGTAGGGATGCTGTATTAAGATGGGAGATGAAGAAGATCAAGATTCATCTCCATGCAGCATCCCATTCATCTCGCAGCATCCTAACATATGAATTTCTTAGAATTTATGAAAAATCGACTAAGTCCGAGATGCCTTTAAGTAGGGATGCTGTATTAAGATGGGAGATGATGAAGATCAAGATTCATCTCCAAGCAGCATCCCATTCATCTCGCAGCATCCAAACATATGTTTTTCTTAGAATTTATGAAAAATCGACTAAGTCCGAGATGCCTCTAAGTAAAGATGCTGTATTAAGATGGGAGATGAAGAAGATCAAGATTCATCTCCATGCAGCATCCCATTCATCTCGCAGCATCCTAACATATGTTTTTCTTAGAATTTATGAAAAATCGACGCAGTCCGGGATGCCGTTAAGTAGGGATGCTGTATTAAGATGGGAGATGAAGAAGATCAAGATTCATCTCCATGCAGCATCCCATTCATCTCGCAGCATCCTAACATATGTTTTTCTTAGAATTTATGAAAAATCGACTAAGTCCGAGATGCCTTTAAGTAGGGATGCTGTATTGAGATGGGAGATGAAGAAGATCAAGATTTATCTCCATGCAGCATCCCATTCATCTCGCAGCATCCTAACATATGTTTTTCTTAGAATTTATGAAAAATCGACAAAGTCCGAGATGCCTTTAAGTAGGGATGCTGTATTAAGATGGCAGATGAAGAAGATCAAGATTCATCTCCATGCAGCATCCTATTCATCTCGCAGCATCCTAACATATGTTTTTCTTAGAATTTATGAAAAATCGACTAAGTCCGAGATGCCTTAAAGTAGGGATGCTGTATTAACATGGGAGATGAAGAAGATCAAGATTCATCTCCATGCAGCATCCCATTCATCTCCCAGCATCCTAACATATGTTTTTCTTAGAATTTATGAAAAATCGACTAAGTCCGAGATGCCTTTAAGCAGGGATGCTGTATTAAGATGGGAGATGTAGAAGATCAAGATTCATCTCCATGCAGCATCTCATTCATCTCCCAGCATCCTAACATATGTTTTTCTTAGAATTTATGGAAAATCGACTAAGTCCGAGATGCCTTTAAGTAGGGATGCTGTATTAAGATGGGAGATATAGAAGATCGAGATTCATCTCCATGCAGCATCCCATTCATCTCGCAGCATCCTAACGTGTGTTTTTCTTAGAATTTATGAAAAATCGACTAAGTCCGAGATGCCTTAAAGTAGGGATGCTGTATTAAGATGGGAGATGGAGAAGATCAAGATTCATCTCCATGCAGCATCCCATTCATCTCGCTGCATCCTAACATATGTTTTTCTTAGAATTTATGAAAAATCGACTAAGTCCGAGATGCCTTTAAGTAGGGATGCTGTATAATGATGGGAGATGAAGAAGATCAAGATTCATCTCCATGCAGCATCCCATTCATCTCGCAGCATCCTAACATATGTTTTGCTTAGAATTTATGAAAAATCGACTAAGTCCGAGATGCCTTTAAGTTTTGATGCTGTATTAAGATGGGAGATGAAGAAGATCAAGATTCATCTCCATGCAGCATCTCATACATCTCGCAGCATCCTAACATATGTTTTTCTTAGAATTTATGAAAAATCGACTAAGTCCGAGATGCCTTTAAGTAGGGATGCTTTATTAAGATGGGAGATGAAGAAGATCAAGATTTATCTCCATGCAGCATCCCATTCATCTCGCAGCATCCTAACATATGAATTTCTAAGAATTTATGAAAAATCGACTAAGTCCGAGATGCCTTTAAGTAGGGATGATGTATTGAGATGGGAGATGAAGAAGATCAAGATTCATCTCCATGCAGCATCCCATTCATCTCCCAGCATCCTAACATATGTTTTCTTAGAATTTATGAAAAATCGACTAAGTCCGAGATGCCTTTAGGTAGGGATGCTGTGTTAAGATGGGAGATGAAGAAGATCAAGATTCATCTCCATGCAGCATCCCATTCATCTCGCAGCATCCTAACATATGTTTTTCTTAGAATTTATGAAAAATCGACTAAGTCCGAGATGCATTTAAGTAGGGATGCTGTATTAAGATGGGAGATGAAGTAGATCAAGATTCATCTCCATGCAGCATCCCATTCATCTCGCAGCATCCTAACATATGAATTTCTATGAATTTATGAAAAATCGACTAAGTCCGAGATGGCTTTAAGTAGGGATGCTGTATTGAGATGAGAGATGTAGGAGATCAAGATTCATCTCCATGCAGCATCCCATTCATCTCGCAGCATCCTAACATATGAATTTCTATGAATTTATGAAAAATCGACTAAGTCCGAGATGCCTTTAAGTAGGGATGCTGTATTGAGATGGGAGATGTAGGAGATCAAGATTCATCTCCATGCAGCATCCCATTCATCTCCCAGCATCCTAACATATGAATTTCTTAGAATTTATGAAAAATCGACTAAGTCCGAGATGCCTTTAAGTAGGGATGCTGTATTAAGATGGGAGATGAAGAAGATCAAGATTCATCTCCATGCAGCATCCCATTCATCTCCCAGCATCCTAACATATGAATTTCTATGAATTTATGAAAAATCGACTAAGTCCGAGATGCCTTTAAGTAGGGATGCTGTATTGAGATGGGAGATGTAGGAGATCAAGATTCATCTCCATGCAGCATCCCATTCATCTCCCAGCATCCTAACATATGAATTTCTTAGAATTTATGAAAAATCGACTAAGTCCGAGATGCCTTTAAGAAGGGATGCTGTATTGAGATGGGAGATGAAGAAGATCAAGATTCATCTCCATGCAGCATCCCATTCATCTCGCAGCATCCTAACATATGTTTTTCTTAGAATTTATGAAAAATCGACTAAGTCCGAGATGCCTTTAAGTAGGGATGCTGTATTAAGTTGGGAGATGAAGAAGATCAAGATTCATATCCATGCAGCATCTCATACATCTCCCAGCATCCTAACATATGAATTTCTTAGAATTTATGAAAAATCGACTAAGTCCGAGATGCCTTTAAGTAGGGATGCTGTATTGAGATTGGAGATGTAGGAGATCAAGATTCATCTCCATGCAGCATCCCATTCATCTCGCAGCATCCTTACATATGAATTTCTTCGAATTTATGAAAAATCGACTAAGTCCGAGATTCCTTTAAGTAGGGATGCTGTATTAAGATGGGAGATGAAGAAGATCAAGATTTATCTCCATGCAGCATCCCATTCATCTCCCATCATCCTAACATATGAATTTCTTAGAATTTATGAAAAATCGACTAAGTCCGAGATGCCTTTAAGTAGGGATGCTGTATTAAGATGGGAGATGAAGAAGATCAAGATTCATCTCCATGCAGCATCCCATTCATCTCGCAGCATCCAAACATATGTTTTTCTTAGAATTTATGAAAAATCGACTAAGTCCGAGATGCCTTTAAAAAGGGATGCTGTATTAAGATGGGAGATGAAGAAGATCAAGTTTCATCTCCATGCAGCATCCCATTCATCTCGCAGCATCCTAACATATGTTTTTCTTAGAATTTATGAAAAATCGACTAAGTCCGAGATGCCTTTAAGTAGGGATGCTGTATTAAGATGGGAGATGAAGAAGATCAAGATTCATCTCCATGCAGCATCCCATTCATCTCCCAGCATCCTAACATATGTTTTTCTATGAATTTATGAAAAATCGACTAAGTCCGAGATGCCTTTAAGTAGGGATGCTGTATTAAGATGGGAGATGAAGAAGATCAAGATTCATCTTCATGCAGCATCCCATTCATCTCCCAGCATCCTAACATATGAATTTCTTAGAATTTATGAAAAATCGACTAAGTCCGAGATGCCTTTAAGTAGGGATGCTGTATTAAGATGGGAGATGAAGAAGATCAAGATTCATCTCCATGCAGCATCCCATTCATCTCGCAGCATCCTAACATATGTTTTTCTTAGAATTTATGAAAAATCGACTAAGTCCGAGATGCATTTAAGTAGGGATGCTGTATTAAGATGGGAGATGAAGAAGATCAAGATTCATCTCCATGCAGCATTCCATTCATCTCGCAGCATCCTAACATATGAATTTCTTAGAATTTATGAAAAATCGACTAAGTCCGAGATGCCTTTAAGTAGGGATGCTGTATTAAGATGGGAGATGAAGAAGATCAAGATTCATCTCCATGCAGCATCCCATTCATCTCCCAGCATCCTAACATATGAATTTCTTAGAATTTATGAAAAATCGACTAAGTCCGAGATGCCTTTAAGTAGGGATGCTGTATTAAGATGGGAGATGAAGAAGATCAAGATTCATCTCCATGCAGCATCCCATTCATCTCGCAGCATCCCTAATTATATTTTCTAAGAATTTATGAAAAATCGACTAAGTCCGAGATGCCTTTAAGTAGGGATGCTGTATCGGGATGGGAGATGAAGAAGATCAAGATTCATCTCCATGCAGCATCCCATTCATCTCGCAGCATCCTAACATATGAATTTCTTATAATTTATGAAAAATCGACTAAGTCCGAGATGCCTTTAAGTAGGGATGCTGTATTAAGATGGGAGATGAAGAAGATCAAGATTCATCTCCATGCAGCATCCCATTCATCTCCCAGCATCCTAACATATGAATTTCTTAGAATGTATGAAAAATCGACTAAGTCCGAGATGCCTTTAAGTAGGGATGCTGTATTAAGATGGGAGATGAAGAAGATCAAGATTCATCTCCATGCAGCATCCCATTCATCTCGCAGCATCCTAACATATGAATTTCTTAGAATTTATGAAAAATCGACTAAGTCCGAGATGCCTTTAAGCATGGATGCTGTATTAAGATGGGAGATGAAGAAGATCAAGATTCATCTCCATGCAGCATCCCATTCATCTCCCAGCATCCTAACATATGAATTTCTATGGATTTATGAAAAATCGACTAAGTCCGAGATGGCTTTAAGTAGTGATGCTGTATTGAGATGAGAGATGTAGGAGATCAAGATTCATCTCCATGCAGCATCCCATTCATCTCTCAGCATCCTAACATATGTTTTACTTATAATTTATTAAAAATCGACTAAGTTCGAGATGCCTTTAAGTAGGGATGCTGTATTAAGATGGGAGATGAAGAAGATCAAGATTCATCTCCATGCAGCATCCCATTCATCTCGCAGCATCCTAACATATCTTTTTCTTAGAATTTATGAAAAATCGACTAAGTCCAAAATGCCTTTAAGAAGGGATGCTGTATTGAGATGGGAGATGTAGAAGATCAAGATGCATCTCCATGCAGCATCCCATGCATCTCCCAGCATCCTAACATATGAATTTCTTAGAATTTATGAAAAATCGACTAAGTCCGAGATGCCTTTAAGTAGGGATGCTGTATTAAGATGGGAGATGCAGAAGATCAAGATTCATCTCCATGCAGCATCCCATTCATCTCCCAGCATCCTAACATATGTTTTTCTTAGAATTTATGAAAAATCGACTAAGTCCGAGATGTCTTTAAGTAGGGATGCTGAATTGAGATGGGAGATGTAGGAGATCAAGATTCATCTCCATGCAGCATCCCATTCATCTCGCAGCATCCTAACATATGTTTTTCTTAGAATTTATGAAAAATCGACTAAGTCCGAAATGCCTTTAAGTAGGGATGCTGTATTGAGATGGGAGATGCAGAAGATCAAGATTCATCTCCATGCAGCATCCAATTCATCTCGCAGCATCCTAACATATGAATTTCTTAGAATTTATGAAAAATCGACTAAGTCCAAGATGCCTTTAAGTAGGGATGCTGTATTAAGATGGGAGATGAAGAAGATCAAGATTCATCTCCATGCAGCATCCCATTCATCTCCCAGCATCCTAACATATGTTTTTCTTAGAATTTATGCAAAATCGACTAAGTCCGAGATGCCTTTAAGTAGGGATGCTGTATTAAGATGGGAGATGAAGAAGATCAAGATTCATCTCCATGCAGCATCCCATTCATCTCGCAGCATCCTAACATATGAATTTCTATGAATATATGAAAAATCGACTAAGTCCAAGATGCCTTTAAGTAGGGATGCTGTATTAAGATGGGAGATGAAGAAGATCAAGATTCATCTCCATGCAACATCATATTCATCTCCCAGCATCCTAACATATTAATTTCTTAGAATTTATGAAAAATCGACTAAGTCCGAGATGCCTTTAGGTAGGGATGCTGTATTGAGATGGGAGATGTAGGAGATCAAGATTCATCTCCATGCAGCATCTCATTCATCTCGCAGCATCCTAACATATGAATTTCTTAGAATTTATGAAAAATCGACTAAGTCCGAGGTGCCTTTAAGTAGGGATGCTGTATTGAGATGGGAGATGTAGGAGATCAACGTACATCTCCATGCAGCATCCCATTCATCTCGCAGCATCCTAACATATGAATTTCTTAGAATTTATGAAAAATCGACTAAGTCCGAGATGCCTTTAGGTAGGGATGCTGTATTGAGATGGGAGATGTAGGAGATCAAGATTCATCTCAATGCAGCATCCCATTCATCTCGCAGCATCCTAACATATGAATTTCTATGAATTTATGAAAAATCGACTAAGTCCGAGATGCCTTTAAGTAGGGATGCTGTTTTGAGATGGGAGATGTAGGAGATCAAGATTCATCTCCATGCAGCATCCCATTCATCTCGCAGCATCCTTACATATGAATTTCTGTGAATTTATGAAAAATCGACTAAGTCCGAGATGGCTTTAAGTAGGGATGCTGTATTGAGATGGGAGATGTAGGAGATCAAGATTCATCTCCATGCAGCATCCCATTCATCTCGCAGAATCCTAACATATGAATTTCTTAGAATTTATGAAAAATCGACTTAGTCCGAGATGGCTTTAAGTAGGGATGCTGTATTGAGATGGGAGATGAAAAAGATCAAGATTCATCTCCATGCAGCATCTTATTCATCTCGCAGCATCCTAACATATGTTTTTCTTAGAATTTATGGAAAATCGACTAAGTCCGAGATGCCTTTAAGTAGGGATGCTGTATTAAGATGGGAGATGAAGAAGATCAAGATTCATCTTCTTGCAGCATCCCATTCATCTCGCAGCATCCCAACATATTTTTTTCTTAGAAGTTATGAAAAATCGACTAAGTCCGAGATGCCTTTAAGTAGGGATGCTGTAGTTAGATGGGAGATGAAGAAGATCAAGATTCATCTCCATGCAGCATCCCATTCATCTCCCAGCATCCTAACATATTTTTTTCTTAGAATTTATGGAAAATCGACTAAGTCCGAGATGCCTTTAAGTAGGGATGCTGTATTAAGATGGAAGATGACGAAGATCAAGATTCATCTCCATGCAGCATCCCATTTATCTCCCAGCATCCTAACATATGAATTTTCATGAATTTATGAAAAATCGACTAAGTCCGAGATGCCTTTAAGTAGGGATGCTGTATTGAGATGGGAGATGAAGGAGATCAAGATTCATCTCCATGCAGCATCCCATTTATCTCGCAGCATCCTAACATATGAATTTCTATGAATTTATGAAAAATCGACTAAGTCCGAGATGCCTTTAAGTAGGGATGCTGTATTGAGATGGGAGATGTAGGAGATCAAGATTCATCTCCATGCAGCATCTTATTCATCTCGCAGCATCCTAACATATGTTTTTCTTAGAATTTATGAAAAATCGACTAAGTCCGAGATGCCTTTAAGTAGGGATGCTGTATTGAGATGGGAGATGAAGAAGATCAAGATTCATCTCCAAGCAGCATCCCATTCATCTCCCAGCATCCTAACATATGAATTTCTATGAATTTATGAAAAATCGACTAAGTCCGAGATGGCTTTAAGTAGGGATGCTGTATTGAGATGGGAGATGAAGGAGATCAAGATTCATCTCCATGCAGCATCCCATTTATCTCGCAGCATCCTAACATATGAATTTCTATGAATTTATGAAAAATCGACTAAGTCCGAGATGACTTTAAGTAGGGATGCTGTATTGAGATGGGAGATGTAGGAGATCAAGATTCATCTCCATGCAGCATCTTATTCATCTCGCAGCATCCTAACATATGTTTTTCTTAGAATTTATGAAAAATCGACTAAGTCCGAGATGCCTTTAAGTAGGGATGCTGTATTAAGATGGAAGATGAAGAAGATCAAGATTCATCTCCATGCAGCATCCCATTCATCTCGCAGCATCCTAACATATGAATTTATATGAATTTATGAAAAATCGACTAAGTCCGAGATGCCTTTAAGTAGGGATGCTGTATTGAGATGGGAGATGTAGGAGATCAAGATTCATCTCCATGCAGCATCTTATTCATCTCGCAGCATCCTAACATATGTTTTCTTAGAATTTATGAAAAATCGACTAAGTCCGAGATGCCTTTAAGTAGGGATGCTGTATTGAGATGAGAGATGTAGGAGATCAAGATTCATCTCCATGCAGCATCCCATTCATCTCGCAGCATCCTAACATATGAATTTCTATGAATTTATGAAAAATCGACTAAGTCCGAGATGGCTTTAAGTAGTGATGCTGTATTGAGATGAGAGATGTAGGAGATCAAGATTCATCTCCATGCAGCATCCCATTCATCTCTCAGCATCCTAACATATGTTTTACTTATAATTTATTAAAAATCGACTAAGTTCGAGATGCCTTTAAGTAGGGATGCTGTATTAAGATAGGAGATGAAGAAGATCAAGATTCATCTCCATGCAGCATCCCATTCATCTCCCAGCATCCTAACATATGAATTTCTTAGAATTTATGAAAAATCGATTCATCAGCATCCCATTCATCTCCCAGCATCCTAACATATGAATTTCTTAGAATTTATGTAAAACCGACTAAGTCCGAGATGCCTCTAAGTAGGGATGCTGTATTAAGATGGGAGATGAAGAAGATCAAGATTCATCTCCATGCAGCATATCATTCATCTCGCAGCATCCTAACATATGAATTTCTATGAATTCATGAAAAATCGACTAAGTCCGAGATGCCTTTAAGTAGGGATGCTGTGTTGAGATGGGAGATGTAGGAGATCAAGATACATCTCCATGCAGCATCCCATTCATCTCGCAGCATCCTAACATATGAATTTCTATGAATTTATGAAAAATCGACTAAGTCCGAGATGCCTTTAAGTAGGGATGCTGTATTAAGATGGGAGATGAAGAAGATCAAGATTCATCTCCATGCAGCATCCCATTCATCTCCCAGCATCCTTACATATGAATTTCTTAGAATTTATGAAAAATCGACTAAGTCCGAGATGCCTTTAAGTAGGGATGCTGTATTAAGATGGGAGATGAAGAAGATCAAGATTCATCTCCATGCAGCATCCCATTCATCTCGCAGCATCCTAACATATGTTTTTCTTAGAATTTATGAAAAATCGACTAAGTCCGAGATGGCTTTAAGTAGGGATGCTGTATTGAGATGAGAGATGTAGGAGATCAAGATTCATCTCCATGCAGCATCCCATTCATCTCGCAGCATCCTAACATATGAATTTCTTAGAATTTATGAAAAATCGACTAAGTCCGAGATGCCTTAAAGTAGGGATGCTGTATCGAGATGGGAGATGTAGGAGATCAAGATTCATCTCCATGCAGCATCCCATTCATCTCGCAGCATCCTAACATATGTTTTTCTTAGATTTTATGAAAAATCAACTAAATCCGAGATGCATTTAAGTAGGGACGCTCTATTAAGATGGGAGATGCATAAGATCAAGATTCATCTCCATGCACCATCCCATGCATCTCGCAGCCTCCTTACATATGTTTTTCTAAGAATTTATGAAAAACCGACTAAGTCCGAGATGCCTTGAAGTAGGAATGCTGTATTAAGATGGAAGATGAAGAAGATCAAGATTCATCTCCATGCAGCATCCCATTCATCTCGCAGCATCCTAACATATGTTTTTCTTAGAATTTATGCAAAATCGACTAAGTCCGAGATGCCTTTAAGTAGGGAAGCTGTATTAAGATGGGAGATGAAGAAGATCAAGATTCATCTCCATGCAGGATCCAATTCATCTCGCAGCATCCTAACATATGTTTTTCTTAGAATTTATGAAAAATCGTCTAAGTCCGAGATGCCTTTAAGTAGGGATGCTGTATTAAGATGGGAGATGAAGAAGATCGAGATTCATCTCCATGCAGCATCCCATTCATCTCGCAGCATCCTAACATGTGTTTTTCTAAGAAATTATGATAAATCGACTAAGTCCGAGATGCCTTTACGTAGGGATGCTGTATTAAGATGGGAGATGAAGATGATCAAGATTCATCTCCATGCAGCATCCAATTCATCTCCCAGCATCCTAACATATGTTTTTCTTAGAATTTATGAAAAATCGACTAAGTCCGAGATGCCTTTAAGTAGGGATGCTGTATTAGGATGGGAGATGAAGAAGATCAAGATTCATCTCCATGCAGCATCCCATTCATCTCCCAGCATCCTAACATATGAATTTCTATGAATTTATGAAAAATCGACTAAGTCCGAGATGCCTTTAAGTAGGGATGCTGTATTGAGATGAGAGATGAAGAAGATCAAGATTCATCTCCATGCAGCATCTCATTCATCTCGCAGCATCCTAACATATGTTTTTCTATGAATTTATGAAAAATCGACTAAGTCCGAGATGCCTTTAAGTAGGGATGCTGTATCGAGATGGGAGATGAAGAAGATCAAGATTCATCTCCATGCAGCATCCCATTCATCTCGCAGCATCCTAACATATGAATTTCTTAGAATTTATGAAAAATCGACTAAGTCCGAGATGCCTTTAAGTAGGGATGCTGTATTAAGATGGGAGATGAAGAAGATCAAGATTCATCTCCATGCAGCATCCCATTCATCTCCCAGCATCCTAACATATGAATTTCTTAGAATGTATGAAAAATCGACTAAGTCCGAGATGCCTTTAAGTAGGGATGCTGTATTAAGATGGGAGATGAAGAAGATCAAGATTCATCTCCATGCAGCATCCCATTCATCTCGCAGCATCCTAACATATGAATTTCTTAGAATTTATGAAAAATCGACTAAGTCCGAGATGCCTTTAAGCATGGATGCTGTATTAAGATGGGAGATGAAGAAGATCAAGATTCATCTCCATGCAGCATCCCATTCATCTCCCAGCATCCTAACATATGTTTTTCTAAGAATTTATGGAAAATCGACTAAGTCCGAGATGCCTTTAAGTAGGGATGCTGTGTTAAGATGGGAGATGAAAAAGATCAAGATTTATCTCCATGCAGCATCCCATTCATCTCCCAGCATCCTAACATATGTTTTTCTAAGAATCTATGAAAAATCGACTAAGTCCGAGATGCCTTTAAGTAGGGATGCTGTATTAAGATGGGAGATGAAGAAGATCAAGATTCATCTCCATGCAGCATCCCATTTATCTCGCAGCATCCTAACATATGTTTTTCTAAGAATTTATGAAAAATCGACTAAGTCCGAGATGCCTTTCAGTAGGGATGCTGTATTATGATGGGAGATGAAGAAGATCAAGATTCATCTCCATGCAGCATCCCATTCATCTCGCAGCATCCTACCATATGTTTTTCTAAGAATCTATGAAAAATCGACTAAGTCCGAGATGCCTTTAAGTAGGGATGCTGTATTAAGATAGGAGATGTAAAAGATCAAGATTTATCTCCATGCAGCATCACATTCATCTCTCAGCATCCTAACATATGTTTTTCTTAGAATTTATGAAAAATCGACTAAGGCCGAGATGCCTTTAAGTAGGGATGCTGTATTATGATGGGAGATGAAGAAGATCAAGATTCATCTCCATGCAGCATCCCATTCATCTCGCAGCATCCTAACATATGTTTTACTTAGAATTTATGAAAAATCGACTAAGTCCGAGGTGCCTTTAAGTAGTTATGCTGTATTAAGACGGGAGATGAAGAAGATCAAGATTCATCTCCATGCAGCATCCCATTCATCTCGCAGCATCCTACCATATGTTTTTCTAAGAATCTATGAAAAATCGACTAAGTCCGAGATGCCTTTAAGTAGGGATGCTGTACTAAGATGGGAGATGAAGAAGATCAAGATTCATCTCCATGCAGCATCCCATTTATCTCGCAGCATCCTAACATATGTTTTTCTAAGAATTTATGAAAAATCGACTAAGTCCGATATGCCTTTCAGTAGGGATGCTGTATTAAGATGGGAGATGTAGAAGATCAAGATTCATCTCTATGCAGCATCCCATTCATCTCGCTGCATCCTAACATATGTTTTTCTTAGAATTTATGAAAAATCGACTAAGTCCGAGATGCCTTAAAGTAGGGATGCTGTATTGAGATGGGAGATGAAGAAGATCAAGATTCATCTCCATGCAGCATCCCATTCATCTCGCAGCATCCTAACAAATGTTTTTCTTAGAATTTATGAAAAATCGACTAAGTCCGAGATGCCTTTAAGTAGGGATGCTGTATTACGATAGGAGATGTAGAAGATCAAGATTCATCTCTATGCAGCATCCCATTCATCTCGCTGCATCCTAACATATGTTTTTCTAAGAATTTATGAAAAATCGACTAAGTCCGAGATGCATTTCAGTAGGGATGCTGTATTAAGATGGGAGATGTAGAAGATCAAGATTCATCTCTATGCAGCATCCCATTCATCTCGCTGCATCCTAACATATGTTTTTCTAAGAATTTATGAAAAATCGACTAAGGCCGAGATGCCTTTAAAGAGGGATGCTGTATTGAGATGGGAGATGAAGAAGATCAAGAATCATCTCCATGCAGCATCCCATACATCTCGCAGCATCCTAACATATGAATTTCTTAGAATTTATGAAAAATCGACTAAGTCCGAGATGCCTTTAAGTAGGGATGCTGTATTAAGATGGGAGATGAAGAAGATCAAGATTCATCTCCATGCAGCATCCCATTCATCTCGCAGCATCCTAACATATGTTTTACTTAGAATTTATGAAAAATCGACTAAGTCCGAGATGCCTTTAAGTAGGGATGCTGTATTAAGATGGGAGATGAAGAAGATCAAGATTCATCTCCATGCAGCATCCCATTCATCTCGCAGCATCCTAACATATGAATTTCTTAGAATTTATGAAAAATCGACTAAGTCCGAGATGGCTTTAAGTAGGGATGCTGTATTGAGATGAGAGATGAAGGAGATCAAGATTCATCTCCATGCAGCATCCCATTCATCTCTAAGCATCCTAACATATGTTTTTATTAGAATTTATGATAAATCGACTAAGTCCGAGATGCCTTTAAGAAGGGATGCTGTATTAAGATGGAAGATGTAGAAGATCAAGATTCATCTCCATGCAGCATCCCATTCATCTCGCAGCATCCTAACATATGTTTTTCTTAGAATTTATGAAAAATCGACTAAGTCCGAGATGCCATCAAGTAGGGATGCTGTATTAAGATGGGAGATGAAGAAGATCAAGATTCATCTCCATGCAGCATCCCATTCATCTCGCAGCATCCTAACATATGAATTTCTAAGAATTTATGAAAAATCGACTAAGTCCGAGATGCCTTTAAGTAGGGATGCTGTATTAAGATGGGAGATGAAGAAGATCAAGATTCATCTCCATGCAGCATCCCATTTATCTCCCAGCATCCTAACATATGAATTTCTTAGAATTTATGAAAAATCGATTAAGTCCGAGATGCATTTAAGTAGGGATGCTGTATTAAGATGGGAGATGAAGAAGATCAAGATTCATCTCCATGCAGCATCCCATTCATCTCGCAGCATCCTAACATATGTTTTTCTTAGAATTTATGAAAAATCGACTAAGTCCGAGATGCCTATAAGTAGGGATGCTGGTTTAGGATGGGAGATAAATAAGATCAAGATTCATCTCCAGGCAGCATCTCATTCATCGCGCAGCATCCTAACATATGTTTTTCTTAGAATTTATGAAAAATCGACTAAGTCCGAGATGCATTTAAGTAGGGATGCTGTATTAAGATGGGAGATGAAGAAGATCAAGATTCATCTCCATGCAGCATCCCATTCATCTCGCAGCATCCTAACATATGTTTTTCGAAAGAATTTATGAAAATTCGACTAAGTCCGAGATGCCTTTAAGTAGGGATGCTGGTTTAGGATGGGAGATAAATAAGATCAAGATTCATCTCCAGGCAGCATCTCATTCATCGCGCAGCATCCTAACATATGTTTTTCTTAGAATTTATGAAAAATCGACTAAGTCCGAGATGCCTTTAAGTAGGGATGCTGTATTAAGATGGGAGATGAAGAAGATAAAGATTCATCTGCATGCAGCATCCCATTCATCTCGCAGCATCCTAACATATGTTTTTCTTAGAATTTATGAAAAATCGACTAAGTCAGAGATGCCTTTAAGTAGGGATGCTGTATTGAGATGGGAGATGTAGGAGATCAAGATTCATCTCCATGCAGCATCCCATTCATCTCGCAGCATCCTAACATATGAATTTCTATGAATTTATGAAAAATCGACTAAGTCCGAGATGCCTTTTAGTAGGGATGCTGTATTAAGATGGGAGATGAAGAAGATCAAGATTCATCTCCATGCAGCATCCCATTCATCTCGCAGCATCCTAACATATGATTTTCTTAGAATTTATTAAAAATCGACTAAGTCCGAGATGCCTTTAAGAAGGGATGCTGTTTTAAGATGAAAGATGAAGAAGATCAAGATTCATCTCCATGCAGCATCCCATTCATCTCGCAGCATCCTAACATATGTTTTTCTTAGAATATATGAAAAATCGACTAAGTCCGAGATGCCTTTAAGTAGGGATGCTGTATTGAGATGGGAGATGAAGAAGATCAAGATTCATCTTCATGCAGCATCCCATTCATCTCGCAGCATCCTAACATATGAATTTCTTAGAATTTATGAAAAATCGACTAAGTCCGAGATGCCTTTAGGTAGGGATGCTGTATTAAGATGGGAGATGTAGAAGATCAAGATTCATCTCCATGCAGCATCCCATTCATCTCGCAGCATCCTTACATATGTTTTTCTTAGAATTTATGAAAAATCGACTAAGTCCCAGATGCCTTTAAGTAGGGATGCTGTATTGAGATGGGAGATGTAGGAGATCAAGATTCATCTCCATACAGCATCCAATTCATCTCCCAGCATCCTAACATATGATTTTCTTAGAATTTATGAAAAATCGACTTAGTCCGAGATGCCTTTAAGTAGGGATGCTGTATTGAGATGAGAGATGTAGGAGATCAAGATTCATCTCCATGCAGCATCCCATTCATCTCGCAGCATCCTTACATATGAATTTCTATGAATTTATGAAAAATCGACTAAGTCCGAGATGGCTTTAAGTAGGGATGCTGTATTGAGATGAGAGATGAAGGAGATCAAGATTCATCTCCATGCAGCATCCCATTCATCTCGCAGCATCCTAACATATGAATTTCTATGAATTTATGAAAAATCGACTAAGTCCGAGATGGCTTTAAGTAGGGATGCTGTATTAAGATGGGAGATGTAGGAGATCAAGATGCATCTCCATGCAGCATCCCATTCATCTCGCAGCATCCTAACATATGTTTTTCTTAGAATTTATGAAAAATCGACTGAGTCCGAGATGCATTTAAGAAGGGATGCTGTATTAAGATGGGAGATGGAGTAGATCAAGATTCATCTCCATGCAGCATCCCATTCATCTCGCAGAATCCTAACATATGAATTTCTATGAATTTATGAAAAATCGACTAAGTCCGAGATGGCTTTAAGTAGGGATGCTGTATTGAGATGAGAGATGTAGGAGATCAAGATTCATCTCCATGCAGCATCTCATTTATCTCCCAGCATCCTAACATATGAATTTCTTAGAATTTATGAAAAATCGACTAAGTCCGAGATGCCTTTAAGTAGGGATGCTGTATTAAGATGGGAGATGAAGAAGATCAAGATTCATCTCCATGCAGCATCCCATTCATCTCCCAGCATCCTAACATATGAATTTCTATGAATTTATGAAAAATCGACTAAGTCCGAGATGCCTTTAAGTAGGGATGCTGTATTGAGATGGGAGATGTAGGAGATCAAGATGCATCTCCATGCAGCATCCCATTCATCTCGCAGCATCCTAACATATGTTTTTCTTAGAATTTATGAAAAATCGACTAAGTCCGAGATGCCCTTAAGTAGGGATGCTGTATTAAGATGGGAGATGAAGAAGATCAAGATTCATCTCCATGCAGCATCCCATTCATCTCGCAGCATCCTAGCATATGAATTTCTTAGAATTTATGAAAAATCGACTAAGTCCGAGATGCCTTTAAGTAGGGATGCTGTATTAAGATGGGAGATGAAAAAGATCAAGATTTATCTCCATGCAGCATCCCATTCATCTCCCAGCATCCTAACATATGTTTTTCTTAGAATTTATGAAAAATCGACTAAGTCCGAGATGCCTTTAAGTAGGGATGCTGTATTAAGATGGGAGATGAAGAAGATCAAGATTCATCTCCATGCAGCATCTTATTCATATCGCAGCATCCTACTATATGTTTTTCTTAGAATTTATGAAAAATCGACTAAGTCCGAGATGCCTTTAAGTAGGGATGCTGTATTAAGATGGGAGATGAAGAAGATCAAGATTCATCTCCATGCAGCATCCTATTCATCTCGCAGCATCCTAACATATGGTTTTTTAGAATTTATGAAAAATAGACTAAGTCCGAGATGCCTTAAAGTAGGGATGCTGTATTAAGATGGGAGATGAAGAAGATCAAGATTCATCTCCATGCAGCATCCCATTCATCTCGCAGCATCCTAACATATGTTTTTCTTAGAATTTATGAAAAATCGACTAAGTCCGAGATGCCTTTAAGTAGGGATGCTGTATTAAGATGGGAGATGAAGAAGATCAAGATTCTTCTCCATGCAGCATCCCATTCATCTCCCAGCATCCTAACATATGTTTTTCTTAGAATTTCTGAAAAATCGACTAAGTCCGAGATGCCTTTAAGTAGGGATGCTGTATTAAGATGGGAGATGAAGAAGATCAAGATTCATCTTAATGCAGCATCCCATTCATCTCGCAGCATCCTAACATATGAATTTCTAAGAATTTATGAAAAATCGACTAAGTCCGAGATGCCTTTAAGTAGGGACGCTGTATTGAGATGGGAGATGTAGGAGATCAAGATACATCTCCATGCAACATCCCATTCATCTCGCAGCATCCTAACATATGTTTTTCTTAGAATTTATGAAAAATCGACTAAGTCCGAGATGCCCTTAAGTAGGGATGCTGTATTAAGATGGAGATCAAGATTCATCTCCATGCAGCATCCCATTCATCTCCCAGCATCCTAACATATGTTTTTTTTTAGAATTTATGAAAAATCGACTAAGTCCGAGATGCCTTTAAGTAGGGATGCTGTATTAAGATGGGAGATGAAGAAGATCATGATTCATCTCCATGCAGCATCCCATTCATCTCCCAGCATCCTAACATATGAATTTCTTAGAATTTATGAAAAATCGACTAAGTTCGAGATGCCTTTAAGTAGGGATGCTGTATTAAGATGGGAGATGAAGAAGATCAAGATTCATCTCCATGCAGCATTCCCTTCATCTCGCAGCATCCTAACATATGTTTTTCTTAGAATTTATGAAAAATAGACTAAGTCCGAGATGCCCTTAAGTAGGGATGCTGTATTAAGATTGGAGATGAAGAAGATCAAGATTCATCTCCATGCAGCATCCTATTCATCTTACAGCATCCTAACATGTGTTTTTCTTAGAATTTATGAAAAATCGACTAAGTCCGAGATGCCTTTAAGTAGGGATGCTGTATTAAGATGGAAGATGAAGCAGATCAAGATTCATCTCCATGCAGCATTCCCTTCATCTCGCAGCATCCTAACATATGTTTTTCTTAGAATTTATGAAAAATAGACTAAGTCCGAGATGCCCTTAAGTAGGGATGCTGTATTAAGATTGGAGATGAAGAAGATCAAGATTCATCTCCATGCAGCATCCTATTCATCTTACAGCATCCTAACATGTGTTTTTCTTAGAATTTATGAAAATTCGACTAAGTCCGAGATGCCTTTAAGTAGGGATGCTGTATTAAGATGGAAGATGAAGCAGATCAAGATTCATCTCCATGCAGCATCTCTCTCATCTCGCAGCATCCTAACATATGAATTTCTATGAATTTATGAAAAATCGACTAAGTCCGAGATGCCTTTAAGTAGGGATGCTGTATTGAGATGGGAGATGTAGGAGATCAAGATTCATCTCCATGCAGCATCCCATTCATCTCGCAGCATCCTAACATATGAATTTCTATGAATTTATGAAAAATTGACTAAGTCCGAGATGCCTTTAAGAAGGGAAGCTGTTTTAAGACGGGAGACGAAGAAGATCAAGATTCATCTCCTTGCAGCATCCCATTCATCTCGCATCATCCCAACATATGTTTTTCTTAGAATTTATGAAAAATCGACTAAGTCCGAGATGCCTTTAAGTAGTCATGCTGTATCAAGATGGGAGATGAAGAAGATCAAGATTCATCTCCATGCAGCATCCCATTCATCTCGCAGCATCCTAACATATGTTTTTCTTAGAATTTATGAAAAATCGACTAAGTCCGAGATGGCTTTAAGTAGGGATGCTGTATTGAGATGAGAGATGTAGGAGATCAAGATTCATCTCCATGCAGCATCCCATTCATCTCGCAGCATCCTAACATATGAATTTCTTAGAATTTATGAAAAATCGACTAAGTCCGAGATGCCTTTAAGTAGGGATGCTGTATTAAGATAGGTGATGAGGAAGATCAAGATTCATCTCCATGCAGCATCCCATTCATCTCCCAGCATCCTTACATATGTTTTTCTTAGAATTTATGAAAAATCGACTAAGTCCGAGATGCCTTTAAGTAGGGATGCTGTATTAAGATGGGAGATGTAGGAGATCAAGATTCATCTCCATGCAGCATCCCGTTCATCTCGCAGCATCCTAACATATGAATTTCTTAGAATTTATGAAAACTCGACTAAGTCCGAGATGCCTTTAAGTAGGGATGCTGTATTAAGATAGAAGATGTAGAAGATCAAGATTCATCTCCATGCAGCATCCCATTCATCTCGCAGCATCCTAACATATTAATTTCTTAGAATTTATGAAAATTCGACTAAGTCCGAGATGCCTTTAAGTAGGGATGCTGTATTAAGATGGGAGATTAAGAAGATCAAGATTCATCTCCATGCAGCATCCCATTCATCTCGCAGCATCCTAACATATGAATTTCTTAGAATTTGTGAAAAATCGACTAAGTCCGAGATGCCTTTAAGTAGGGATGCTGTATTAAGATGGGAGATGAAGAAGATCAAGATTCATCTCCATGCAGCATCCCATTCATCTCGCAGCATCCTAACATATGTTTTTCTTAGAATTTATGAAAAAACGACTAAGTCCGAGATGCCTTTAAGTAGGGATGCTGTATCGAGATGGGAGATGTAGAAGATCAAGATTCATCTCCATGCAGCATCCCATTCATCTCGCAGCATCCTAACATATGAATTTCTTAGAATTTGTGAAAAATCGACTAAGTCCGAGATGCCTTTAAGTAGGGATGCTGTATTAAGATGGGAGATGAAGAAGATCAAGATTCATCTCCATGCAGCATCCCATTCATCTCCCAGCATCCTTACATATGTTTTTCTTAGAATTTATGAAAAATCGACTAAGTCCGAGATGCCTTTAAGTAGGGATGCTGTATTGAGATGAGAGATGTAGGAGATCAAGATTCATCTCCATGCAGCATCCCATTCCTCTCCCAGCATCCTAACATTTGAATTTCTATGAATTTATGAAAAATCGACTAAGTCCGAGATGCCTTTAAGTAGGGATGCTGTATTGAGACGGGAGATGTAGGAGATCAATATTCATCTGCATGCAGCATCCCATTCATCTCGCAGCATCCTAACATATGAATTTCTATGAATTTATGACAAATCGACTAAGTCCGAGATGGCTTTAAGTAAGGATGCTGTATTGAGATGAGAGATGTAGGAGATCAAGATTCATCTCCATGCAGCATCCCATTCATCTCGCAGCATCCTAACATATGAATTTCTATGAATTTATGAAAAATCGACTAAGTCCGAGATGCCTTTAAGTAGGGATGCTGTATTAAGATGGGAGATGAAGAAGATCAAGATTCATCTCCATGCAGCATCCCATTCATCTCCCAGCATCCTAACATATGAATTTCTATGAATTTATGAAAAATCGACTAAGTCCGAGATGCCTTTAAGTAGGGATGCTGTATTAAGATGGGAGATGAAGAAGATCAAGATTCATCTCCATGCAGCATCCCATTCATCTCGCAGCATCCTAACATATGAATTTCTTAGAATTTATGAAAAATCGACTAAGTCCGAGATGCCTTTAAGTAGGGATGCTGTATTAAGATGGGAGATGAAGAAGATCAAGATTCATCTCCATGCAGCATCCCATTCATCTCGCAGCATCCTAACATATGTTTTACTTAGAATTTATGAAAAATCGACTAAGTCCGAGGTGCCTTTAAGTAGGGATGCTGTATTAAGACGGGAGATGAAGAAGATCAAGATTCATCTCCATGCAGCATCCCATTCATCTCCCAGCATCCTAACATATGAATTTCTATGAATTTATGAAAAATCGACTAAGTCCGAGATGCCTTTAAGTAGGGATGCTGTATTAAGATGGGAGATGAAGAAGATCAAGATTCATCTCCATGCAGCATCCCATTCATCTCGCAGCATCCTAACATATGAATTTCTTAGAATTTATGAAAAATCGACTAAGTCCGAGATGCCTTTAAGTAGGGATGCTGTATTAAGATGGGAGATGAAGAAGATCAAGATTCATCTCCATGCAGCATCCCATTCATCTCGCAGCATCCTAACATATGTTTTACTTAGAATTTATGAAAAATCGACTAAGTCCGAGGTGCCTTTAAGTAGGGATGCTGTATTAAGACGGGAGATGAAGAAGATCAATATTCATCTCCATGCAGCATCCCATTCATCTCGCAGCATCCTAACATAAGTTTTTCTTAGAATTTATGACAAATCGACTAAGTCCGAGATGCCTTTAAGTAGGGATGCTGTATTAAGATGGGAGATGGAGAAGATCAAGATTCATCTCCATGCAGCATCCCATTCATCTCGCAGCATCCTAACATATGAATTTCTTAGAATTTATGAAAAATCGACTAAGTCCGAGATGCCCTTAAGTAGGGATGCTGTATTGAGATGGGAGATGAAGAAGATCAAGATTCATCTCCATGCAGCATATCATTCATCTCGCAGCATCCTAACATATGAATTTCTATGAATTCATGAAAAATCGACTAAGTCCGAGATGCCTTTAAGTAGGGATGCTGTGTTGAGATGGGAGATGTAGGAGATCAAGATTCATCTCCATGCAGCATCCCATTCATCTCGCAGCATCCTAACATATGTTTTACTTAGAATTTATGAAAAATCGACTAAGTCCGAGGTGCCTTTAAGTAGGGATGCTGTATTAAGACGGGAGATGAAGAAGATCAATATTCATCTCCATGCAGCATCCCATTCATCTCGCAGCATCCTAACATATGTTTTTCTCAGAATTTATGAAAAAATCGACTAAGTCCGAGATACCTTTAAGTAGGGATGCTGTATTGAGATGGGAGATGACGAAGATCAAGATTCATCTCCATGCAGCATCCCATTCATCTCGCAGCAGCCTAACATATGAATTTCTTAGAATTTATGAAAAATCGACTAAGTCCGAGATGCCTTTAAGTAGGGATGCTGTATTAAGATCGGAGATGAAGAAGATCAAGATTCATCTCCATGCAGCATCCCATTCATCTCGCAGCATCCTAACATATGTTTTTCTTAGAATTTATGAAAAATCGACTAAGTCCGAGATGCCTTTAAGTAGGGATGCTGTATTAAGATGGGACATGAAGAAGATCAATATAAATCTCCTTGCAGCATCTCATTCATCTGGCAGCATCCTAACTTATGAATTTCTTAGAATTTATGAAAAATCGACTAAGTCCGAGATGCCTTTAAAAAGGGATGCTGTATTAAGATGGGAGATGACATTTCTTAGAATTTATGAAAAATCGACTAAGTCCGAGATGCCTTTAAGTAGGGATGCTGTATTAAGATCGGAGATGAAGAAGATCAAGATTAATCTCCATGCAGCATCCCATTCATCTCGCAGCATCCTAACATATGTTTTTCTTAGAATTTATGAAAAATCGACTAAGTCCGAGATGCCTTTAAGTAGGGATGCTGTATTGAGATGAGAGATGTAGGAGATCAAGATTCATCTCCATGCAGCATCCCATTCATCTCGCAGCATCCTAACATATGTTTTTCTTAGAATTTATGAAAAATCGACTAAGTCCGAGATGCCTTTAAGTAGGGATGCTGTAATAAGATGGGAGATGAAGAAGATCAAGATTCATCTCCATGCAGCTTCCCATTCATCTCGCAGCACCCTAACATATGTTTTTCTTAGAATTTATGAAAAATCGACTAAGTCCGAGATGCCTTTAAGTAGGGATGCTGTATAGAGATTGGAAATGAAGAAGATCAAGATTCATCTCCATGCAGCATCCCATTCATCTCCCAGCATCCTTACATATGAATTTCTTAGAATTTATGAAAAATCGACTAAGTCCGAGATGCCTTTAAGTAGGGATGCTGTATTAAGATGGGAGATGAAGAAGATCAAGATTCATCTCCATGCAGCATCCCATTCATCTCGCAGCATCCTAACATATGTTTTTCTTAGAATTTATGAAAAATCGACTAAGTCCGAGATGGCTTTAAGTAGGGATGCTGTATTGAGATGAGAGATGTAGGAGATCAAGATTCATCTCCATGCAGCATCCCATTCATCTCGCAGCATCCTAACATATGAATTTCTTAGAATTTATGAAAAATCGACTAAGTCCGAGATGCCTTAAAGTAGGGATGCTGTATCGAGATGGGAGATGTAGGAGATCAAGATTCATCTCCATGCAGCATCCCATTCATCTCGCAGCATCCTAACATATGTTTTTCTTAGATTTTATGAAAAATCAACTAAATCCGAGATGCATTTAAGTAGGGATGCTGTATTAAGATGGGAGATGAAGAAGATCAAGATTCATCTCCATGCAGCATCCCATTCATCTCGCATTATCCTTACATATGTTTTTCAAAGAAATTATGAAAAATCGACTAAGTCCGAGATGCCTTTAAGTAGGGATGCTGTATTAAGATGGGAGATGAAGAAGATCAAGATTCATCTCCATGCAGCATCCCATTCATCTCGCAGCATCCTAACATATGAATTTCTTAGAATTTATGAAAAATCGACTAAGTCCGAGATGCCTTTAAGTAGGGATGCTGTATTAAGATGGGAGATGAAGAAGATCAAGATTCATCTCCATGCAGCATCTTATTTATCTCCCAGCATCCTAACATATGTTTTTCTTAGAATTTATAAAAAATCGACTAAGTCCGAGATGCCTTTAAGTAGGGATGCTGTATTGAGATGGGAGATGAAGAAGATCAAGATTCATCTCAATGCAGCATCCCATTCATCTCGCAGCATCCTAACATATGAATTTCTTAGAATTTATGAAAAATCGACTAAGTCCGAGATGCCTTTAAGTAGGGATGCTGTATAACCATGGAAGATGAAGAAGATCAAGATTCATCTCCATGCAGCATCCCATTCATCTCGCAGCATCCTAACATATGTTTTCCTTAAAATTTATGAAAATTCGACTAAGTCCGAGATGCCTTTAAGTAGGGATGCTGTATTAAGATGGGAGATGTAGAAGATCAAGATTCATCTCCATGCAGCATCTCATTCATCTCGCAGCATCCTAACATATGAATTTCTTAAAATTTATGAAAAATCGACTAAGTCCGAGATGGCTTTAAGTAGGGATGCTGTATTAAGATGGGAGATAAAGAAGATCAAGATTTATCTCCATGCAGCATCCCATTCATCTCCCAGCATCCAAACATATGTTTTTCAAAGAATTTATGAAAAATCGACTAAGTCCGAGATGCCTTTAGTTAGGGATGCTGTATTGAGATGGGAGGTGAAGAAGAACAAGATTCATCTCCATGCAGCATCCCATTCATCTCGCAGCATCCTAACATAAGTTTTTCTAAGAATTTATGAAAAATCGACTAAGTCCGAGATGCCTTTAAGTAGGGATGCTGTATTGAGACGGGAGATGAAGATGATCAAGATTCATCTCCATGCAGCATCCCATGCATCTCGCAGCATCCTAACATATTTATTTCTTAGAATTTATGAAAAATCGACTAAGTCCGAGATGCCTTCAAGAAGGGATGCTGAATGAAGACGGGAGATGAAGAAGATCAAGATTCATCTCCATGCAGCATCCCATTCATCACGCAGCATCCTAAAATATGTTTTTCTTAGAACTTATGAAAAATCGACTAAGTCCGAGATGCCTTTAAGTAGGGATGCTGTATTAAGATGGGAGATAAAGAAGATCAAGATTCATCTCCATGCAGCATCCCATTCATCTCGCAGCATCCTAACATATGTTTTTCTTGGAATTTATGAAAAATCGACTAAGTCCGAGATGCCTTTAAGTAGGGATGCTGTATTAAGATGGGAGATGAAGAAGATCAAGATTCATCTCCATGCATCTCCCATTTCTTGGTGTAGAACAATTATATGTTTGGCATGGCAAGACCTACATTTGGTCAATACAAAGTGAGAAGATCAAAGAAACCCGTAAGGGTGATATTGGTGTCCAAAGGTAAAAAGCACTAAGTCTTGGGAAACTTATATGAAGAAAAAGGACCCTGATGGGTCATATAGGATGGATCGAAAAATCGGCTAAGTCCCAAAATGGGGATGTCAGAACTACACTCAAATGTTACCACACCAAGCAAGGCAAACTTATATGAAGCAAAGGACCCTGATGGGTCATATGGTATTGGTCGAAAAATCGGCTAAGTCCCAAAATGGGGATGTCAGAACTACACTCATGTGTTACCACACCAAGCAAGGCAAACTTATATGAAGGCAAGGACCCTGATGGGTCATATGGTATTTTACGAAAAATCGGCTAAGTCCCAAAATGATGATGTCAGAACTACACTCAAATGTTACCACACCAAGCAAGGCAAACTTATATGAAGCAAAGGACCCTGATGGGTCATATGGTATTGATCGAAAAATCGGCTAAGTCCCAAAATGGGGATGTCAGAACTACACTCAAATGTTACCACACCAAGCAAGGCAAACTTATATGAAGGCAAGGACCCTGATGGGTCATATGGTATTTTACGAAAAATCGGCTAAGTCCCAAAATGGGGATGTCAGAACTACACTCAAATGTTACCACACCAAGCAAGGCAAACTTATATGAAGCAAAGGACCCTGATGGGTCATATGGTATTGATTGAAAAATCGGCTAAGTCCCAAAATGGGGATGTCAGAACTACACTCAAATGTTACCACACCAAGCAAGGCAAACTTATATGAAGGCAAGGACCCTGATGGGTCATATGGTATTTTACGAAAAATCGGCTAAGTCCCAAAATGGGGATGTCAGAACTACACTCAAATGTTACCACACCAAGCAAGGCAAACTTATATGAAGCAAAGGACCCTGATGGGTCATATGGTATTGGTCGAAAAATCGGCTAAGTCCCAAAATGGGGATGTCAGAACTACACTCATGTGTTACCACACCAAGCAAGGCAAACTTATATGAAGGCAAGGACCCTGATGGGTCATATGGTATTTTACGAAAAATCGGCTAAGTCCCAAAATGGGGATGTCAGAACTACACTCAAATGTTACCACACCAAGCAAGGCAAACTTATATGAAGCAAAGGACCCTGATGGGTCATATGGTATTGATTGAAAAATCGGCTAAGTCCCAAAATGGGGATGTCAGAACTACACTCAAATGTTACCACACCAAGCAAGGCAAACTTATATGAAGGCAAGGACCCTGATGGGTCATATGGTATTTTACGAAAAATCGGCTAAGTCCCAAAATGGGGATGTCAGAACTACAATCAAATGTTACCACACCAAGCAAGGCAAACTTATATGAAGCAAAGGACCCTGATGGGTCATATGGTATTGGTCGAAAAATCGGCTAAGTCCCAAAATGGGGATGTCAGAACTACACTCATGTGTTACCACACCAAGCAAGGCAAACTTATATGAAGGCAAGGACCCTGATGGGTCATATGGTATTTTACGAAAAATCGGCTAAGTCCCAAAATGGGGATGTCAGAACTACACTCAAATGTTACCACACCAAGCAAGGCAAACTTATATGAAGCAAAGGACCCTGATGGGTCATATGGTATTGATTGAAAAATCGGCTAAGTCCCAAAATGGGGATGTCAGAACTACACTCAAATGTTACCACACCAAGCAAGGCAAACTTATATGAAGGCAAGGACCCTGATGGGTCATATGGTATTTTACGAAAAATCGGCTAAGTCCCAAAATGGGGATGTCAGAACTACACTCAAATGTTACCACACCAAGCAAGGCAAACTTATATGAAGCAAAGGACCCTGATGGGTCATATGGTATTGGTCGAAAAATCGGCTAAGTCCCAAAATGGGGATGTCAGAACTACACTCATGTGTTACCACACCAAGCAAGGCAAACTTATATGAAGGCAAGGACCCTGATGGGTCATATGGTATTTTACGAAAAATCGGCTAAGTCCCAAAATGATGATGTCAGAACTACACTCAAATGTTACCACACCAAGCAAGGCAAACTTATATGAAGCAAAGGACCCTGATGGGTCATATGGTATTGATCGAAAAATCGGCTAAGTCCCAAAATGGGGATGTCAGAACTACACTCAAATGTTACCACACCAAGCAAGGCAAACTTATATGAAGGCAAGGACCCTGATGGGTCATATGGTATTTTACGAAAAATCGGCTAAGTCCCAAAATGGGGATGTCAGAACTACACTCAAATGTTACCACACCAAGCAAGGCAAACTTATATGAAGGAAAGGACCCTGATGGGTCATATGGTATTTTACGAAAAATCGGCTAAGTCCCAAAATGGGGATGTCAGAACTACACTCAAATGTTACCACACCAAGCAAGGCAAACTTATATGAAGCAAAGGACCCTGATGGGTCATATGGTATTGATTGAAAATATTTTCATGAATTTCTTAGAATTTATGAAAAATCGACTAAGTCCGAGATGCCTTTAAGTAGGGATGCTGTATTGAGATGAGAGATGAAGAAGATCAAGATTCATCTCCATGCAGCATCCCATTTATCTCGCAGCATCCTAACATATGTTTTTCTTAGAATTTATGAAAAATCGACTAAGTCCGAGATGCCTTTAAGTAGGGATGCTGTATTGAGATGGGAGATGAAGAAGATCAAGATTCATCTCCATGCAGCATCCCATTCATCTCGCAGCATCCTAACATATGAATTTCTTAGAATTTATGAAAAATCGACTAAGTCCGAGATGCCTTTAAGTAGGGATGCTGTATTGAGATGAGAGATGAAGAAGATCAAGATTCATCTCCATGCAGCATCCCATTCATCTCGCAGCATCCTAACATATGTTTTTCTTAGAATATATGAAAAATTGACTAAGTCCGAGATGCCTTTAAGTAGGGATGCTGTTTTAAGATGAAAGATGAAGAAGATCAAGATTCATCTCCATGCAGCATCCCATTTATCTCGCAGCATCCTAACATATGTTTTTCTTAGAATTTATGAAAAATCGACTAAGTCCGAGATGCCTTTAAGTAGGGATGCTGTATTAAGATGGAAGATGAAGAAGATTAAGATTCATCTCCATGCAGCATCCCATTAATCTCGCAGCATCCCAACATATGTTTTTCTTAGAATTTATGAAAAATCGACTAAGTCCGAGATGCCTTTAAGTAGGGATGCTGTATTAGGATGGGAGATGAAGAAGATTAAGATTCATCTCCATGCAGCATCCCATTCATCTCGCAGCATCTTAACATATGTTTTTCTTAGAATTTATGAAAAATCGACTAAGTCCGAGATGCCTTTAAGTAGGGATGCTGTATTGAGATGGGAGATGAAGAAGATCAAGATTCATCTCCATGCAGCATCCCATTCATCTCGCAGCATCCTAACATATGAATTTCTTAGAATTTATGAAAAATCGACTAAGTCCGAGATGCCTTTAAGCAGGGATGCTGTATTGAGATGAGAGATGAAGAAGATCAAGATTCATCTCCATGCGGCATCCCATACATCTCGCAGCATCGTAACATATGTTTTTCTTAGAATTTATGAAAAATCGACTAAGTCCGAGATGCCTTTAAGCAGGGATGCTGTATTAAGACAGGAGATGAAGAAGATCAAGATTCATCTCCATGCAGCATCCCATTCATCTCGCAGCATCCTAACATATGTTTTTCTTAGAATATATGAAAAATCGACTAAGTCCGAGATGCCTTTAAGTAGGGATGCTGTATTGAGATGGGAGATGAAGAAGATCAAGATTCATCTCCATGCAGCATCCCATTCATCTCGCAGCATCCTAACATATGAATTTCTTAGAATTTATGAAAAATCGACTAAGCCCGAGATGCCTTTAAGTAGGGATGCTGTATTGAGATGAGAGATGAAGAAGATCAAGATTCATCTCCATGCAGCATCCCATTCATCTCGCAGCATCCTTACATATGTTTTTCTTAGAATTTATGAAAAATCGACTAAGTCCGAGATGCCTTTAAGTAGGGATGCTGTATTGAGATGGGAGATGAAGAAGATCAAGATTCATCTCCATGCAGCATCTTATTCATCTCCCAGCATCCTAACATATGTTTTTCTTAGAATTAATGAAAAATCGACTAAGTCCGAGATGCCTTTCAGCAGGGATGCTGTACTGAGATGGGAGATAAAGAAGATCAAGATTAATCTCCATGCAGCATCCCATTCATCTCCCAGCATCCTAACATATGTTTTTCTTAGAATTTACGAAAAATCGACTAAGTCCGAGATGCCTTTAAGTAGGGATGCTGTATTAAGATGGGAGATGAAGAAGATCAAGATTCATCTCCATGCAGCATCCCATTCATCTCCAAGCATCCTAACATATGTTTTTCTAAGAATTTATGAAAAATCGACTGAGTCCGAGATGCCTTTAAGTAGGGATGCTGTATTGAGATGGGAGATGAAGGAGATCAAGATTCATCTCCATGCAGCATCTTATTCATCTCCCAGCATCCTAACATATGATTTTCTTAGAATTTGAAAAATCGACTAAGTCCGAGATGCCTTTAAGTTGGGATGCTGTATTAAGATGGGAGATGAAGAAGATCAAGATTCATCTCGATGCAGCATCCCATTCATCTCGCAGCATCCTAACATATGAATTTCTTAGAATTTATGAAAAATCGACTAAGTCCGAGATGGCTTTAAGTAGGGATGCTGTATTGAGACGGGAGATGTAGGAGATCAATATTCATCTGCATGCAGCATCCCATTCATCTCGCAGCATCCTAACATATGTTTTTCTTAGAATTTATGAAAAATCGACTACGTCCGAGATGGCTTTAAGTAGGGATGCTGTATTAAGATGGGAGATGAAGAAGATCAAGATTCATCTCCATGCAGCATCCCATTCATCTCGCAGCATCCTAACATATGAATTTATATGACTTTATGAAAAATCGAATAAGTCCGAGATGCCTTTAAGTAGGGATGCTGTATTGAGATGGGAGATGTAGGAGATCAAGATTCATCTCCATGCAGCATCCCATTCATCTCCCAGCATCCTAACATATGAATTTCTATGAATTTATGAAAAATCGACTAAGTCCGAGATGCCTTTAAGTAGGGATGCTGTATTGAGATGAGAGATGTAGGAGATCAAGATTCATCTCTATGCAGCATCCCATTCATCTCGCAGCATCCTAACATATGAATTTCTATGAATTTATGAAAAATCGACAAAGTCCGAGATGGCTTTAAGTAGGGATGCTGTATTGAGATGAGAGATGTAGGAGATCAAGATTCATCTCCATGCAGCATCCCATTCATCTCGCAGCATCCTAACATATGAATTTCTAAGAATTTATGAAAAATCGACTAAGTCCGAGATGCCTTTAAGTAGGGACGCTGTATTAAGATGGGAGATGAAGAAGATCAAGATTCATCTCCATGCAGCATCCCATTCATCTCGCAGCATCCTAACATATGAATTTCTATGAATTTATGAAAAATCGACTAAGTCCGAGATGCCTTTAAGTAGGGATGCTGTATTGAGATGGGAGATGTAGGAGATCAAGATTCATCTCCATGCAGCATCCCATTCATCTCCCAGCATCCTAACATATGAATTTCTTAGAATTTATGAAAAATCGTTTAAGTCCGAGATGCCTTTAAGTAGGGATGCTGTATTAAGATGGGAGATGAAGAAGATCAAGATTCATCTCCATGCAGCATCCCATTCATCTCCCAGCATCCTAACATATGAATTTCTATGAATTTATGAAAAATCGAATAAGTCCGAGATGCCTTTAAGTAGGGATGCTGTATTGAGATGGGAGATGTAGGAGATCAAGATTCATCTCCATGCAGCATCCCATTCATTTCCCAGCATCCTAACATATGAATTTCTTAGAGTTTATGAAAAATCGACTAAGACCGAGATGCCTTTAAGTAGGGATGCTGTATTAAGATGGGAGATGAAGAAGATCAAGATTCATCTCCATGCAGCATCCCATTCATCTCGCAGCATCCTAACATATGAATTTCTTAGAATTTATGAAAAATCGACTAAGTCCGAGATGCCTTTAAGTAGGGATGCTGTATCGAGATGGGAGATGTAGAAGATCAAGATTCATCTCCATGTAGCATCCCATTCATGTCGCAGCATCCAAACATATGTTTTTCTTAGAATTTATGAAAAATCGACTAAGTCCGAGATGCCTTTAAGTAGGGATGCTGTATTGAGATGGGAGATGTAGGAGATCAAGATTCATCTCCATGCAGCATCCCATTCATCTCGCAGCATCCTAACATATCAATTTCTAAGAATTCATGAAAAATCGACTTAGTCCGAGATGGCTTTAAGTAGGGATGCTGTATAAAGACTGGAGATGAAGAAGATCAAGATTCATCTCCATGCAGCATCCCATTCATCTCCCAGCATCCTAACTTATGTTTTTCTTGAAATTTATGAAAAATCGACTAAGTCCGAGATGCCTTTAAGTAGGGATGCTGTATAAAGACTGGAGATGAAGAAGATCAAGATTCATCTCCATGCAGCAGCCCATTCATCTCGCAGCATCCTAACATATGTTTTTCTTAGAATTTATGAAAAATCGACTAAGTCCGAGATGCCTTTAAGTAGGGATGCTGTATCGAGATGGGAGTTGAAGAAGATCAAGATTCATCTCCATGCAGCATCCCATTCATCTCGCAGCATCCTAACATATGAATTTCTTAGAATTTATGAAAAATCGACTAAGTCCGAGATGCCTTTAAGTAATGATGCTGTATTAAGATGAGAGATGAAGAAGATCAAGATTCTTCTCCATGCAGCATCCCATTAATCTCCCAGCATCCTAACATATGAATTTCTATGAATTTATGAAAAATCGTTTAAGTCCGAGATGGCTTTAAGTAGGGATGCTGTATTGAGATGAGAGATGTAGGAGATCAAGATTCATCTCCATGCAGCATCCCATTCATCTCGCAGCATCCTCACATATGAATTTCTATGAATTTATGAAAAATCGACTAAGTCCGAGATGGCTTTAAGTAGGGATGCTGTATTGAGATGAGAGATGTAGGAGATCAAGATTCATCTCCATGCAGCATCCCATTCATCTCGCAGCATCCTAACATATGTTTTTCTTAGAATTTATGAAAAATTGACTAAGTCCGAGATGCATTTAAGTAGGGATGCTGTATTAAGATGGGAGATGAAGAAGATCAAGATTCATCTCCATGCAGCATCCCATTCATCTCGCAGCATCCTAACATATGTTTTTCTTAGAATTTATGAAAAATCGACTAAGTCCGAGATGCCTTTAAGTAGGGATGCTGTATCGAGATGGGAGATGAAGAAGATCAAGATTCATCTCCATGCAGCATCCCATTCATCTCGCAGCATCCTAACAAATGAATTTCTTAGTATTTATGAAAAATCGACTAGGTCCGAGATGCCTTTAAGGAGGGATGCTGTATTAAGATGGGAGATGAAGAAGATCAAGATTCATCTCAATGCAGCATCCCATTCATCTCCCAGCATCCTAACATATGTTTTTCTTAGAATTTATGAAAAATCGACTGAGTCCGAGATGCCTTTAAGTAGGGATGCTGTATTGAGATGGGAGATGAAGAAGATCAAGATTCATCTCCATGCAGCATCCCATTCATCTCGCAGCTTCCTAACATATGTTTTTCTTAGAATTTATGAAAAATCGACTAAGTCCGAGATGCTTTTAAGTAGGGATGCTGTATTAAGATGGGAGATGTAGGAGATCAAGATTCATCTCCATGCAGCATCCCATTTATCTCGCAGCATCCTAACATATGAATTTCTTAGAATTTATGAAAAATCGACTAAGTCTGAGATGGCTGTAAGTAGGGATGCTGTATTGAGATGGGAGATGTAGGAGATCAAGATTAATCTCCCTGCAGCATCTCATTCATCTCGCAGCATCCTAACATATGTTTTTCTTAGAAATTATGAAAAATCGACTAAGTCTGAGATGCCTTTAAGTAGGGATGCTGTATTAAGATGGGACAAGAAGAAGATCAAGATTCATCTCCATGCAGCATCCCATTTATCTCCCAGCATCCTAACATATGTTTTACTTAGAATTCATGAAAAATCGACTAAGTCCGAGATGCCTTAAAGTAGGGATGCTGTATTGAGATGGGAGATGAAGAAGATCAAGATTCATCTCCATGCAGCATCCCATTCATCTCGCAGCATCCTAACATATGTTTTTCTTAAAAATTATGAAAAATCGACTAAGTCCGAGATGCCTTTAAGTAGGGATGCTGTTTTCAGATGGGAGATGAAGAAGATCAAGATTCATCTCCATGCAGCATCCCATTCATCTTGCAGCATCCTAACATATGTTTTTCTTAGAAATTATGAAAAATCGACTAAGTCCGAGATGCCTTTAAGTAGGGATGCTGTTTTCAGATGGAAGATGAAGAAGATCAAGATTCATCTCCATGCAGCATCCCATCCATCTCCCAGCATCCTAACATATGTTTTTCTTAGAATTTATGAAAAATCGACTAAGTCCGAGATGCCTTTAAGTAGGGATGCTGTATTGAGATGGGAGATGAACAAGATCAAGATTCATCTCCATGCAGCATCCCATTCATCTCGCAGCATCCTAACATATTTTTTTCTAAGAATTTATGAAAAATCGACTAAGTCCGAGATGCCCTTAAGCAGGGATGCTGTATTAAGATGGGAGTTGAAGAAGATCAAGATTCATCTCCATGCAGCATCCCGGACATCATCTCGCAGCATCCTAACATATGTTTTTCTTAGAAATTATGAAAAATCGACTAAGTCCGAGATGCCTTTAAGTAGGGATGCTGTATTAAGATGGGAGATGAAGAAGATCAAGATTCATCTCCATGCAGCATCCCATTCATCTCGCAACATCCTAACATATGTTTTTCTTAGAAATTATGAAAAATCGACTAAGTCCGAGATGCCTTTAAGTAGGGATGCTGTTTTCAGATGGAAGATGAAGAAGATCAAGATTCATCTCCATGCAGCATCCCATTCATCTCCCAGCATCCTAACATATGAATTTCTTAGAATTTATGAAAAATCGACTAAGTCCGAGATGCCTTTAAGTAGGGATGCTGTATTAATATGAGAGATGAAGAAGATCAAGATTCATCTCCATGCAGCATCCCATTCATCTCGCAGCATCCTAACATATGAATTTCTTAGAATTTATGAAAAATCGACTAAGTCCGAGATGCCTTTAAGTGGGGATGCTGTATTAAGATGGGAGATGAAGAAGATCAAGATTCATCTCCATGCAGCATCCCATTCATCTCGCAGCATCCTAACATATGAATTTCTATGAATTTATGAAAAATCGACTAAGTCCGAGATGCCTTTAAGCAGGGATGCTGTATTGAGATGGGAGATGAAGAAGATCAAGATTCATCTCCATGCAGCATCCCATTCATCTCGCAGCATCCTTACATATGAATTTCTAAGAATTTATGAAAAATCGACTAAGTCCGAGATGCCTTTGAGTAGGGATGCTGTATTGAGATGGGAGATGTAGAAGATCAAGATTCATCTCCATGCAGCATCCCATTCATCTCCCAGCATCCTTACATATGTTTTTCTTAGAATTTATGAAAAATCGACTAAGTCCGAGATGCCTTTAAGTAGGGATGCTGTATTAAGATGGGAGATGAACAAGATCAAGATTCATCTCCATGCAGCATCCCATTCATCTCGCAGCATCCTAACATATGAATTTCTATGAATTTATGAAAAATCGACTAAGTCCGAGATGCCTTTAAGCAGGGATGCTGTATTGAGATGGGAGATGAAGAAGATCAAGATTCATCTCCATGCAGCATCCCATTCATCTCGCAGCATCCTTACATATGAATTTCTAAGAATTTATGAAAAATCGACTAAGTCCGAGATGCCTTTGAGTAGGGATGCTGTATTAAGATGGGAGATGTAGGAGATCAAGATGCATCTCCATGCAGCATCCCATTTATCTCGCAGCATCCTAACATATGAATTTCTTAGAATTTATGAAAAATCGACTAAGTCCGAGATGCCTTTAAGTGGGGATGCTGTATTAAGATGGGAGATGAACAAGATCAAGATTCATCTCCATGCAGCATCCCATTCATCTCGCAGCATCCTAACATATGAATTTCTTAGAATTTATGAAAAATCGACTAAGTCCGAGATGCCTTTAAGTGGGGATGCTGTATTAAGATGGGAGATGAAGAAGATCAAGATTCATCTCCATGCAGCATCCCATTCATCTCGCAGCATCCTAACATATGAATTTCTTAGAATTTATGAAAAATCGACTAAGTCCGAGATGCCTTTAAGTGGGGATGCTGTATTAAGATGGGAGATGAACAAGATCAAGATTCATCTCCATGCAGCATACCATTCATCTCGCAGCATCCTAACATATGTTTTACTTAGAATTTATGAAAAATCGACTAAGTCCGAGATGCCTTTAAGTAGGGATGCTGTATTAAGATAGGAGATGTAAAAGATCAAGATTTATCTCCATGCAGCATCACATTCATCTCTCAGCATCCTAACATATGTTTTTCTTAGAATTTATGAAAAATCGACTAAGTCCGAGATGCCTTTAAGTAGGGATGCTGTATTAAGATGAGAGATGAAGAAGATCAAGATTCATCTCCATGCAGCATCCCATTCATCTCGCAGCATCCTAACATATGTTTTTCTTAGAATTTATGAAAAATCGACTAAGTCCGAGATGCTTTTAAGTAGGGATGCTGTATTGAGATGGGAGATGTAGGAGATCAAGATTCATCTCCATGCAGCATCCCATTCATATCCCAGCATCCTAACATATGTTTTTCTTAGAATTTATGAAAATTCGACTAAGTCCGAGATGCCTTTAAGTAGGGATGCTGTATTAAGATGAGAGATGAAGAAGATCAAAATTCATCTCCATGCAGCATCCCATTCATCTCGCAGCATCCTAACATATGTTTTTCTTAGAATTTATGAAAAATCGACTAAGTCCGAGATGCTTTTAAGTAGGGATGCTGTATTGAGATGGGAGATGTAGGAGATCAAGATTCATCTCCATGCAGCATCCCATTCATATCCCAGCATCCTAACATATGTTTTTCTTAGAATTTATGAAAATTCGACTAAGTCCGAGATGCCTTTAAGTAGGGATGCTGTATTAAGATGAGAGATGAAGAAGATCAAAATTCATCTCCATGCAGCATCCCATTCATCTCGCAGCATCCTAACATATGTTTTTCTTAGAATTTATGAAAATTCGACTAAGTCCGAGATGCCTTTAAAGAGGGATGCTGTATTGAGATGGGAGATGTAGAAGATCAAGATTCATCTCCAGGCAGCATCCCATACATCTCGCAGCATCCTAACATATGTTTTTCTTAGAATTTATGAAAAATCGACTAAGTCCGAGATGTCTTTAAGTAGGGATGCTGTATTGAGATGGGAGATGAAGAAGATCAAGAATCATCTCCATGCAGCATCCCATACATCTCGCAGCATCCTAACATATGAATTTCTTAGAATTTATGAAAAATCGACTAAGTCCGAGATGCCTTTAAGTAGGGATGCTGTATTAAGATGGGAGATGAAGAAGATCAAGATTCATCTCCATGCAGCATCCCATTCATCTCGCAGCATCCTAACATATGTTTTACTTAGAATTTATGAAAAATCGACTAAGTCCGAGGTGCCTTTAAGTAGGGATGCTGTATTAAGACGGGAGATGAAGAAGATCAAGATTCATCTCCATGCAGCATCCCATTCATCTCGCAGCATCCTAACATATGAATTTCTTAGAATTTATGAAAAATCGACTAAGTCCGAGATGCCTTTAAGTAGGGATGCTGTATTAATATGAGAGATGAAGAAGATCAAGATTCATCTCCATGCAGCATCCCATTCATCTCGCAGCATCCTAACATATGATTTTCTTAGAATTTATGAAAAATCGACTAAGTCCGAGATGCCTTTAAGTAGGGATGCTGTATTAAGATGGGAGATGAAGAAGATCAAGATTCATCTCCATGCAGCATCCCATTCATCTATCAGCATCCTAACATATGAATTTCTTAGAATTTATGAAAAATCGACTTAGTCCGAACTGCCTTTAAGTAGGGATGCTGTATTGAGATGGGAGATGAAGAAGATCAAGATTCATCACCATGCAGCATCCCATTCATCTCGCAGCATCCTAACATATGTTTTTCTTAGAATTTATGAAAAATCAACTAAGTCCGAGATGACTTAAAGTAGGGATGCTGTATTAAGATGAGAGATGAAGAAGATCAAAATTCATCTCTATGCAGCATCCCATTCATCTCGCAGCATCCTTACATATGAATTTCTTAGAATTTATGAAAAATCGACTTAGTCCGAACTGCCTTTAAGTAGGGATGCTGTATTGAGATGGGAGATGTAGGAGATCAAGATTCATCTCCATGCAGCATCCCATTCATATCCCAGCATCCTAACATATGTTTTTCTTAGAATTTATGAAAAATCGACTAAGTCCGAGATGCCTTTAAGTAGGGATGCTGTATTAAGATGAGAGATGAAGAAGATCAAGATTCATCTCCATGCAGCATCCCATTCATCTCGCAGCATCCTAACATATGTTTTTCTTAGAATTTATGAAAAATCGACTAAGTCCGAGATGCTTTTAAGTAGGGATGCTGTATTGAGATGGGAGATGTAGGAGATCAAGATTCATCTCCATGCAGCATCCCATTCATATCCCAGCATCCTAACATATGTTTTTCTTAGAATTTATGAAAATTCGACTAAGTCCGAGATGCCTTTAAGTAGGGATGCTGTATTAAGATGAGAGATGAAGAAGATCAAAATTCATCTCCATGCAGCATCCCATTCATCTCGCAGCATCCTAACATATGAATTTCTTAGAATTTATGAAAAATAGACTAAGTCCGAGATGCCCTTAAGTAGGGATGCTGTATTAAGATTGGAGATGAAGAAGATCAAGATTCATCTCCATGCAGCATCCCATTCATCTCGCAGCATCCTAACATATGTTTTTCTTAGAATTTATGAAAAATCGACTAAGTCCGAGATGCCTTTAAGTAGGGATGCTGTATTAAGATGGGAGATGAACAAGATCAAGATTCATCTCCATGCAGCATCCCATTCATCTCGCAGCATCCTAACATATGTTTTTCTTAGAACTTATGAAAAATCGACTAAGTCCGAGATGCATTTAAGTAGGGATGCTGTATTAAGATGGGAGATGAAGAAGATCAAGATTCATCTCCATGCAGCATCCCATTCATCTCGCAGCATCCTAACATATGTTTTTCTTAGAATTTATGAAAAATCGACTAAGTCCGAGATGTCTTTAAGTAGGGATGCTGTATTGAGATGGGAGATGTAGGAGATCAAGATTCATCTCAATGCAGCATCCCATTCATCTCCCAGCATCCTAACATATGAATTTCTTAGAATTTATGAAAAATCGACTAAGTCCGAGATGCCTTTAAGTAGGGATGCTGTATTAAGATGGGAGATGAAGAAGATCAAGATTCATCTCCATGCAGCATCCCATTCATCTCCCAGCATCCTAACATATGAATTTCTATGAATTTATGAAAAATCGACTAAGTCCGAGATGCCTTTAAGTAGGGATGCTGTATTAAGATGGGAGATGAAGAAGATCAAGATCCATCTCCATGCAGCATCCCATTCATCTCGCAGCATCCTAACATATGTTTTTCTTAGAATTTATGAAAAATCGACTAAGTCCGAGATGCCTGTAAGTAGGGATGCTGTATTAAGATGGGAGATGTAGGAGATCAATATTCATCTGCATGCAGCATCCCATTCATCTCGCAGCATCCTAACATATGAATTTCTTAGAATTTATGAAAAATCGACTAAGTCCGAGATGGCTTTAAGTAGGGATGCTGTATTAAGATGGGAGATGTAGGAGATCAAGATTCATCTCTATGCAGCATCCCATTCATCTCCCAGCATCCTAACATATGAATTTCTTAGAATTTATGAAAAATCGACTAAGTCCGAGATGGCTTTAAGTAGGGATGCTGTATTAAGATGGGAGATGTAGGAGATCAAGATTCATCTCCATGCAGCATCCCATTCATCTCGCAGCATCCTAACATATGAATTTCTAAGAATTTATGAAAAATCGACTAAGTCCGAGATGCCTTTAAGTAGGGATGCTGTATTAAGATGGGAGATGAAGAAGATCAAGATTCATCTCCATGCAGCATCCCATTTATCTCCCAGCATCCTAACATATGAATTTCTTAGAATTTATGAAAAATCGACTAAGTCCGAGATGCCTTTAAGTAGGGATGCTGTATTAAGATGGGAGATGAAGAAGATCAAGATTCATCTCCATGCAGCATCCCATTCATCTCCCAGCATCCTAACATATGAATTTCTATGAATTTATGAAAAATCGACTAAGTCCGAGATGCCTTTAAGTAGGGATGCTGTATTGAGATGGGAGATGTAGGAGATCAAGATTCATCTCCATGCAGCATCCCATTCATCTCGCAGCATCCTAACATATGTTTTTCTTAGAATTTATGAAAAATCGACTAAGTCCGAGATGCCTTTAAGTAGGGATATTGTATTAAGATGGGAGATGAAGAAGATCAAGATTCATCTCCATGCAGCATCCCATTCATCTCCCAGCATCCTAACATATGAATTTCTATGAATTTATGAAAAATCGACTAAGTCCGAGATGCCTTTAAGTAGGGATGCTGTATTAAGATGGGAGATGTAGGAGATCAAGATTCATCTCCATGCAGCATCCCATTCATCTCCCAGCATCCTAACATATGAATTTCTTAGAATTTATGAAAAATCGACTAAGTCCGAGATGCCTTTAAGTAGGGATGCTGTATTAAGATGGGAGATGAAGAAGATCAAGATTCATCTCCATGCAGCATCCCATTCATCTCCCAGCATCCTAACATATGAATTTCTATGAATTTATGAAAAATCGACTAAGTCCGAGATGCCTTTAAGTAGGGATGCTGTATTAAGATGGGAGATGTAGGAGATCAAGATTCATCTCCATGCAGCATCCCATTCATCTCCCAGCATCCTAACATATGAATTTCTTAGAATTTATGAAAAATCGACTAAGTCCGAGATGCCTTTAAGTAGGGATGCTGTATTAAGATGGGAGATGAAGAAGATCAAGATTCATCTCCATGCAGCATCCCATTCATCTCCCAGCATCCTAACATATGAATTTCTATGAATTTATGAAAAATCGACTAAGTCCGAGATGCCTTTAAGTAGGGATGCTGTATTGAGATGGGAGATGTAGGAGATCAAGATTCATCTCCATGCAGCATCCCATTCATCTCCCAGCATCCTAACATATGAATTTCTATGAATTTCTGAAAAATCGACTAAGTCCGAGATGGCTTTAAGTAGGGATGCTGTATTAAGATGGGAGTTGTAGGAGATCAAGATTCATCTCCATGCAGCATCCCATTCATCTCCCAGCATCCTAACATATGAATTTCTTAGAATTTATGAAAAATCGACTAAGTCCGAGATGCCTTTAAGTAGGGATGCTGTATTAAGATGGGAGATGAAGAAGATCAAGATTCATCTCCATGCAGCATCCCATTCATCTCCCAGCATCCTAACATATGAATTTCTATGAATTTATGAAAAATCGACTAAGTCCGAGATGCCTTTAAGTAGGGATGCTGTATTGAGATGGGAGATGTAGGAGATCAAGATTCATCTCCATGCAGCATCCCATTCATCTCCCAGCATCCTAACATATGAATTTCTTAGAATTTCTGAAAAATCGACTAAGTCCGAGATGGCTTTAAGTAGGGATGCTGTATTAAGATGGGAGTTGTAGGAGATCAAGATTCATCTCCATGCAGCATCCCATTCATCTCCCAGCATCCTTACATATGAATTTCTTAGAATTTATGAAAAATCGACTAAGTCCGAGATGCCTTTAAGTAGGGATGCTGTATTGTGTTGGGAGATGAAGAAGATCAAGATTCATCTCTATGCAGCATCCCATTCATCTCCCAGCATCCTAACATATGAATTTCTTAGAATTTATGAAAAATCGACTAAGTCCGAGATGCCTTTAAGTAGGGATGCTGTATTAAGATGGGAGATGAAGAAGATCAAGATTCATCTCCATGCAGCATCCCATTCATCTCCCAGCATCCTAACATATGAATTTCTATGAATTTATGAAAAATCGACTAAGTCCGAGATGCCTTTAAGTAGGGATGCTGTATTAAGATGGGAGATGAAGAAGATCAAGATTCATCTCCACGCAGCATCCCATTCATCTCCCAGCATCCTTACATATGAATTTCTTAGAATTTATGAAAAATCGACTAAGTCCGAGATGCCTGTAAGTAGGGATGCTGTATTAAGATGGGAGATGTAGGAGATAAATATTCATCTGCATGCAGCATCCCATTCATCTCGCAGCATCCTAACATATGAATTTCTTAGAATTTATGAAAAATCGACTAAGTCCGAGATGGCTTTAAGTAGGGATGCTGTATTAAGATGGGAGATGTAGGAGATCAAGATTCATCTCCATGCAGCATCCCATTCATCTCGCAGCATCCTAACATATGTTTTTCTTAGAATTTATGAAAAATCGACTAAGTCCGAGATGCCTTTAAGTAGGGATATTGTATTAAGATGGGAGATGAAGAAGATCAAGATTCATCTCCATGCAGCATCCCATTCATCTCCCAGCATCCTAACATATGAATTTCTATGAATTTATGAAAAATCGACTAAGTCCGAGATGCCTTTAAGTAGGGATGCTGTATTAAGATGGGAGATGTAGGAGATCAAGATTCATCTCCATGCAGCATCCCATTCATCTCCCAGCATCCTAACATATGAATTTCTTAGAATTTATGAAAAATCGACTAAGTCCGAGATGCCTTTAAGTAGGGATGCTGTATTAAGATGGGAGATGAAGAAGATCAAGATTCATCTCCATGCAGCATCCCATTCATCTCCCAGCATCCTAACATATGAATTTCTATGAATTTATGAAAAATCGACTAAGTCCGAGATGCCTTTAAGTAGGGATGCTGTATTGAGATGGGAGATGTAGGAGATCAAGATTCATCTCCATGCAGCATCCCATTCATCTCCCAGCATCCTAACATATGAATTTCTTAGAATTTATGAAAAATCGACTAAGTCCGAGATGCCTTTAAGTAGGGATATTGTATTAAGATGGGAGATGAAGAAGATCAAGATTCATCTCCATGCAGCATCCCATTCATCTCCCAGCATCCTAACATATGAATTTCTATGAATTTATGAAAAATCGACTAAGTCCGAGATGCCTTTAAGTAGGGATGCTGTATTAAGATGGGAGATGAAGAAGATCAAGATTCATCTCCATGCAGCATCCCATTCATCTCGCAGCATCCTAACATATGTTTTTCTTAGAATTTATGAAAAATCGACTAAGTCCGAGATGCATTTAATTAGGGATGCTGTATTAAGATGGGAGATGAAGAAGATCAAGATTCATCTCCATGCAGCATCCCATTCATCTCGCAGCATCCTAACATATGTTTTTCTTAGAATTTATGAAAAATCGACTAAGTCCGAGATGGCTTTAAGTAAGGATGCTGTATTGAGATGAGAGATGTAGGAGATCAAGATTCATCTCCATGCAGCATCCCATTCATCTCCCAGCATCCTAACATATGAATTTCTATGAATTTATGAAAAATCGACTAAGTCCGAGATGCCTTTAAGTAGGGATGCTGTATTGAGACGGGAGATGTAGGAGATCAATATTCATCTGCATGCAGCATCCCATTCATCTCGCAGCATCCTAACATATGAATTTCTTAGAATTTATAAAAAATCGACTAAGTCCGAGATGCCTTTAAGTAGGGATGCTGTATTAAGATGGGAGATGAAGAAGATCAAGATTCATCTCCATGCAGCATCCCATTCATCTCCCAGCATCCTAACATATGAATTTCTTAGAATTTATGAAAAATCGACTAAGTCCGAGATGGCTTTAAGTAGGGATGCTGTATTAAGATGGGAGATGAAGAAGATCAAGATTCATCTCCATGCAGCATCCCATTCATCTCCCAGCATCCTAACATATGAATTTCTATGAATTTATGAAAAATCGACTAAGTCCGAGATGCCTTTAAGTAGGGATGCTGTATTGAAATGGGAGATGTAGGAGATCAAGATTCATCTCCATGCAGCATCCCATTCATCTCCCAGCATCCTTACATATGAATTTCTTAGAATTTCTGAAAAATCGACTAAGTCCGAGATGGCTTTAAGTAGGGATGCTGTATTGAGATGGGAGTTGTAGGAGATCAAGATTCATCTCCTTGCAGCATCCCATTCATCTCCCAGCATCCTAACATATGAATTTCTTAGAATTTATGAAAAATCGACTAAGTCCGAGATGCCTTTAAGTAGGGATGCTGTATTAAGATGGGAGATGAAGAAGATCAAGATTCATCTCCATGCAGCATCCCATTCATCTCGCAGCATCCTAACATATGTTTTTCTTAGAATTTATGAAAAATCGACTAAGTCCGAGATGCATTTAAGTAGGGATGCTGTATTAAGATGGGAGATGAAGAAGATCAAGATTCATCTCCATGCAGCATACCATTCATCTCGCAGCATCCTAACATATGTTTTTTTAGAATTTATGAAAAATCGACTAAGTCCGAGATGCCTATAAGTAGGGATGCTGTATTAAGATGGGAGATGAAGAAGATCAAGGTTCATCTCAATGCAGCATCCGATTCATCTCGCAGCATCCTAACATATGTTTTTCTTAGAATTTATGAAAAATCGACTTTGTCCGAGATGCCTTTAAGCAGGGATGCTGTATTAAGATGGGAGATGAAGAATATCAAGATTCATCTCCATGCAGCATCCCATTCATCTCGCAGCATCCTAACATATGTTTTTCTTAGAATTTATGAAAAATCGACTAAGTCCGAGATGCCTTTAAGCAGGGATGCGGTATTAAGATGGGAGTTGAAGAATATCAAGATTCATCTCCATGCAGCATCCCATTCATCTCGCAGCATCCGAACATATGTTTTTCTTAGAATTTATGAAAAATCGACTAAGTCCGAGATGCCTTTAGGTAGGGATGCTGTATTAAGATGGGAGATGTAGAAGATCAAGATTTATCTCCATGCAGCATCCCATTCATCTTGCAGCATCCTAACATATGTTTTTCTTAGAATTTATGAAAAATCGACTAAGTCCGAGATGCCTTTAAGCAGGGATGCTGTATTAAGATGGGAGATGAAGAATATCAAGATTCATCTCCATGCAGCATCCCATTCATCTCCCAGCATCCTAACATATGTTTTTCTTAGAATTTATGAAAAATCGACTAAGTCCGAGATGCCTTTAAGCAGGGATGCTGTATTAAGATGGGAGATGAAGAAGATCAAGATTCATCTCCATGCAGCATCCCATGCATCTCGCAGCATCCTAACATATGTTTTTCTTAGAATTTATGAAAAATCGACTAAGTCCGAGATGCCTTAAAGTAGGGATGCTCTATCAAGATGGGAGATGAAGAAGATTAAGATTCATCTCCATGCAGCATCCCATTCATCTCGCAGCATCCTTACATATGAATCTCTTAGAATTTATGAAAAATCGACTAAGTCCGAGATGCCTTTAAGAAGGGATGCTGTAATGAGATGGGAGATGAAGAAGATCAAGAATCATCTCCATGCAGCATCCCATACATCTCGCAGCATCCTAACATATGAATTTCTTAGAATTTATGAAAAATCGACTAAGTCCGAGATGCCTTTAAGTAGGGATGCTGTATTGAGATGGGAGATGTAGGAGATCAAGATTCATCTCCATGCAGCATCCCATTCATCTCGCAGCATCCTAACATATGTTTTTCTTAGAATTTATGAAAAATCGACTAAGTCCGAGATGCCTTTAAAGAGGGATGCTGTATTGAGATGGGAGATGAAGAAGATCAAGATTTATCTACATGCAGCATCCCATTCATCTCTCAGCATCCTAACATATGAATTTCTTAGAATTTATGAAAAATCGACTAAGTCCGAGATGCCTTTAAGTAGGGATGCTGTATTAAGATGGGAGATGTAGGAGATCAAGATTCATCTCCATGCAGCATCCCATTGATCTCCCGACATCCTAACATATGAATTTCTTAGAATTTATGAAAAATCGACTAAGTCCGAGATGCCTTTAAGTAGGGATGCTGTATTAAGATGGGAGATGAAGAAGATCAAGATTCATCTTCATGCAGCATCCCATTCATCTCGCAGCATCCTAACATATGTTTTTCTTAGAATTTATGAAAAATCGACTTAGTCCGAGATGCATTTAAGTAGGGATGCTGTATCGAGATGGGAGATGAAGAAGATCAAGATTCATCTCCATGCAGCATCCCATTCATCTCGCAGCATCCTAACATATGAATTTCTAAGAATTTATGAAAAATTGACTAAGTCCGAGATGCCTTTAAGTAGGGATGCTGTATTAAGATGGGAGATGAAGAAGATCAAGATTCATCTCCATGCAGCATCCCATTCATCTCGCAGCATCCTAACATATGTTTTTCTTAGAATTTATGAAAAATCGATTAAGTCCGAGATGCCTTTATGTAGGGATGCTGTATTAAGATGGGAGATGAAGAAGATCAAGATTCATCTCCATGCAGCATCCCATTCATCTCCCAGCATCCTAACATATGAATTTCTTAGAATTTATGAAAAATCGACTAAGTCCGAGATGCCTTTAAGTAGGGATGCTGTATTGAGATGGGAGATGTAGGAGATCAAGATTCATCTCCATGCAGCATCCCATTCATCTCCCAGCATCCTTACATATGAATTTCTTAGAATTTATGAAAAATCGACTAAGTCCGAGATGGCTTTAAGTAGGGATGCTGTATTAAGATGGGAGATGTAGGAGATCAAGATTCATCTCCATGCAGCATCCCATTCATCTCCCAGCATCCTAACATATGAATTTCTTAGAATTTATGAAAAATCGACTAAGTCCGAGATGCCTTTAAGTAGGGATGATGTATTAAGATGGGAGATGAAGAAGATCAAGATTCATCTCCATGCAGCATCCCATTCATCTCGCAGCATCCTAACATATGTTTTTCTTAGAATTTATGAAAAATCGACTAAGTCCGAGATGCATTTAAGTAGGGATGCTGTATTAAGATGGGAGATGAAGAAGATCAAGATTCATCTCCATGCAGCATCCCATTCATCTCGCAGCATCCTAACATATGTTTTTCTTAGAATTTATGAAAAATCGACTAAGTCCGAGATGGCTTTAAGTAGGGATGCTGTATTGAGATGAGAGATGTAGGAGATCAAGATTCATCTCCATGCAGCATCCCATTCATCTCCCAGCATCCTAACATATGAATTTCTTAGAATTTATGAAAAATCGACTAAGTCCGAGATGCCTTTAAGTAGGGATGCTGTATTAAGATGGGAGATGAAGAAGATCAAGATTCATCTCCATGCAGCATCCCATTCATCTCGCAGCATCCTAACATATGAATTTCGATGAATTTATGAAAAATCGGCTAAGTCCGAGATGGCTTTAAGTAGGGATGCTGTATTGAGATGAGAGATGTAGGAGATCAAGATTCATCTCCATGCAGCATCCCATTCATCTCCCAGCATCCTAACATATGAATTTATATGAATTTATGAAAAATCGACTAAGTCCGAGATGGCTTTAAGTAGGGATGCTGTTTTCAGATGGGAGATGAAGAAGATCAAGATTCATCTCCATGCAGCATCCCATTCATCTCGCAACATCCTAACATATGTTTTTCTTAGAAATTATGAAAAATCGACTAAGTCCGAGATGCCTTTAAGTAGGGATGCTGTTTTCAGATGGAAGATGAAGAAGATCAAGATTCATCTCCATGCAGCATCCCATTCATCTCCCAGCATCCTAACATATGAATTTCTTAGAATTTATGAAAAATCGACTAAGTCCGAGATGCCTTTAAGTAGGGATGCTGTATTAATATGAGAGATGAAGAAGATCAAGATTCATCTCCATGCAGCATCCCATTCATCTCGCAGCATCCTAACATATGAATTTCTTAGAATTTATGAAAAATCGACTAAGTCCGAGATGCCTTTAAGTGGGGATGCTGTATTAAGATGGGAGATGAAGAAGATCAAGATTCATCTCCATGCAGCATCCCATTCATCTCGCAGCATCCTAACATATGTTTTACTTAGAATTTATGAAAAATCGACTAAGTCCGAGATGCCTTTAAGTAGGGATGCTGTATTAAGATAGGAGATGTAAAAGATCAAGATTTATCTCCATGCAGCATCACATTCATCTCTCAGCATCCTAACATATGTTTTTCTTAGAATTTATGAAAAATCGACTAAGTCCGAGATGCCTTTAAGTAGGGATGCTGTATTAAGATGAGAGATGAAGAAGATCAAGATTCATCTCCATGCAGCATCCCATTCATCTCGCAGCATCCTAACATATGTTTTTCTTAGAATTTATGAAAAATCGACTAAGTCCGAGATGCTTTTAAGTAGGGATGCTGTATTGAGATGGGAGATGTAGGAGATCAAGATTCATCTCCATGCAGCATCCCATTCATATCCCAGCATCCTAACATATGTTTTTCTTAGAATTTATGAAAATTCGACTAAGTCCGAGATGCCTTTAAGTAGGGATGCTGTATTAAGATGAGAGATGAAGAAGATCAAAATTCATCTCCATGCAGCATCCCATTCATCTCGCAGCATCCTAACATATGTTTTTCTTAGAATTTATGAAAAATCGACTAAGTCCGAGATGCTTTTAAGTAGGGATGCTGTATTGAGATGGGAGATGTAGGAGATCAAGATTCATCTCCATGCAGCATCCCATTCATATCCCAGCATCCTAACATATGTTTTTCTTAGAATTTATGAAAATTCGACTAAGTCCGAGATGCTTTTAAGTAGGGATGCTGTATTAAGATGAGAGATGAAGAAGATCAAAATTCATCTCCATGCAGCATCCCATTCATCTCGCAGCATCCTAACATATGTTTTTCTTAGAATTTATGAAAATTCGACTAAGTCCGAGATGCCTTTAAAGAGGGATGCTGTATTGAGATGGGAGATGTAGAAGATCAAGATTCATCTCCAGGCAGCATCCCATACATCTCGCAGCATCCTAACATATGTTTTTCTTAGAATTTATGAAAAATCGACTAAGTCCGAGATGTCTTTAAGTAGGGATGCTGTATTGAGATGGGAGATGAAGAAGATCAAGAATCATCTCCATGCAGCATCCCATACATCTCGCAGCATCCTAACATATGAATTTCTTAGAATTTATGAAAAATCGACTAAGTCCGAGATGCCTTTAAGTAGGGATGCTGTATTAAGATGGGAGATGAAGAAGATCAAGATTCATCTCCATGCAGCATCCCATTCATCTCGCAGCATCCTAACATATGTTTTACTTAGAATTTATGAAAAATCGACTAAGTCCGAGGTGCCTTTAAGTAGGGATGCTGTATTAAGACGGGAGATGAAGAAGATCAAGATTCATCTCCATGCAGCATCCCATTCATCTCGCAGCATCCTAACATATGAATTTCTTAGAATTTATGAAAAATCGACTAAGTCCGAGATGCCTTTAAGTAGGGATGCTGTATTAATATGAGAGATGAAGAAGATCAAGATTCATCTCCATGCAGCATCCCATTCATCTCGCAGCATCCTAACATATGATTTTCTTAGAATTTATGAAAAATCGACTAAGTCCGAGATGCCTTTAAGTAGGGATGCTGTATTAAGATGGGAGATGAAGAAGATCAAGATTCATCTCCATGTAGCATCCCATTCATCTATCAGCATCCTAACATATGAATTTCTTAGAATTTATGAAAAATCGACTTAGTCCGAACTGCCTTTAAGTAGGGATGCTGTATTGAGATGGGAGATGAAGAAGATCAAGATTCATCACCATGCAGCATCCCATTCATCTCGCAGCATCCTAACATATGTTTTTCTTAGAATTTATGAAAAATCAACTAAGTCCGAGATGACTTAAAGTAGGGATGCTGTATTAAGATGAGAGATGAAGAAGATCAAAATTCATCTCTATGCAGCATCCCATTCATCTCGCAGCATCCTTACATATGAATTTCTTAGAATTTATGAAAAATCGACTTAGTCCGAACTGCCTTTAAGTAGGGATGCTGTATTGAGATGGGAGATGTAGGAGATCAAGATTCATCTCCATGCAGCATCCCATTCATATCCCAGCATCCTAACATATGTTTTTCTTAGAATTTATGAAAAATCGACTAAGTCCGAGATGCCTTTAAGTAGGGATGCTGTATTAAGATGAGAGATGAAGAAGATCAAGATTCATCTCCATGCAGCATCCCATTCATCTCGCAGCATCCTAACATATGTTTTTCTTAGAATTTATGAAAAATCGACTAAGTCCGAGATGGCTTTAAGTAGGGATGCTGTATTAAGATGGGAGATGTAGGAGATCAAGATTCATCTCCATGCAGCATCCCATTCATCTCCCAGCATCCTAACATATGAATTTCTATGAATTTATGAAAAATCGACTAAGTCCGAGATGCCTTTAAGTAGGGATGCTGTATTAAGATGGGAGATGAAGAAGATCAAGATTCATCTCCATGCAGCATCCCATTCATCTCGCAGCATCCTAACATATGAATTTCTTAGAATTTATGAAAAATCGACTAAGTCCGAGATGGCTTTAAGTAGGGATGCTGTATTAAGATGGGAGATGTAGGAGATCAAGATTCATCTCCATGCAGCATCCCATTCATCTCCCAGCATCCTAACATATGAATTTCTATGAATTTATGAAAAATCGACTAAGTCCGAGATGCCTTTAAGTAGGGATGCTGTATTGAGATGGGAGATGTAGCAGATTAAGATTCATCTCCATGCAGCATCCCATTCATCTCGCAGCATCCTAACATATGAATTTCTATGAATTTATGAAAAATCGACTAAGTCCGAGATGCCTTTAAGTAGGGATGCTGTATTGAGATGGGAGATGTAGGAGATCAAGATTCATCTCCATGCAGCATCCCATTCATCTCCCAGCATCCTAACATATGAATTTCTTAGAATTTATGAAAAATCGACTAAGTCCGAGATGCCTTTAAGTAGGGATGCTGTATTAAGATGGGAGATGAAGAAGATCAAGATTCATCTCCATGCAGCATCCCATTCATCTCGCAGCATCCTAACATAAGTTTTTCTTAGAATTTATGAAAAATCGACTAAGTCCGAGATGCATTTAAGTAGGGATGCTGTATTAAGATGGGAGATGAAGAAGATCAAGATTCATCTCCATGCAGCATCCCATTCATCTCGCAGCATCCTAACATATGTTTTTCTTAGAATTTATGAAAAATCGACTAAGTCCGAGATGGCTTTAAGTAGGGATGCTGTATTGAGATGAGAGATGTAGGAGATCAAGATTAATCTCCATGCAGCATCCCATTCAACTCGCAGCATCCTAACATATGAATTTCTATGAATTTATGAAAAATCGACTAAGTCCGAGATGCCTTTAAGTAGGGATGCTGTATTGAGATGGGAGATGTAGGAGATCAAGATTCATCTCCATGCAGCATCCCATTCATCTCCCAGCATCCTAACATATGAATTTCTTAGAATTTATGAAAAATCGACTAAGTCCGAGATGCCTTTAAGTAGGGATGCTGTATTAAGATGGGAGATGTAGGAGATCAAGATTCATCTCCATGCAGCATCCCATTCATCTCCCAGCATCCTAACATATGAATTTCTATGAATTTATGAAAAATCGACTAAGTCCGAGATGCCTTTAAGTAGGGATGCTGTATTGAGATGAGAGATGTAGGAGATCAAGATTCATCTCCATGCAGCATCCCATTCATCTCGCAGCATCCTAACATATGAATTTCTATGAATTTATGAAAAATCGACTAAGTCCGAGATGGCTTTAAGTAGGGATGCTGTATTGAGAAAAACTTGACCTAGGCAAACTTGTATGACGGTGGGGACCCAAAAAAATTTCGATGAGTGTAGTTTAGACAGGCCGGAAAATGTATCGGTGGTCCGTATCAAGGGACGTCTTTTAGTTCCATGGGGTGGTGGTCGTCGAACAAAGTCGCCTAGGTCGACCACCAGAAAGACCAGTCGTGTTGTAATGGATGTTTTGACCACTTTACACATCTTCGCTTCTATTTAAATAAATAAATAAGCTGAAGCTAGACATCAGTAAACACCACCACAGACACCACAAGCACGCCTTCTCCTCGTACTTCCGCCTCACGCGGGAACACGGACGCTCTAAATACTTCGAATTCCAATGCCAGTATATTGTAAACCACGGGTTCTTTAATGCTAGCGGGTCGTCGCGACCCTAGTTAACATCATGGTGCACGTCTCGTGACGGGTGTCACGGCGTAGTTAAATGTATGCGATACATTTCTCAAATATAAGCGCTCAGTCATCTGTACATCATGGTAGGTTCCCACGACGTGCAATATGCGTTCAACTTATCAATGTTCATGTGTCCTGCAGTTCACATTATGACGCGCAGTTAGCTGCGGTCTTCATCGATCCATGAGCCGAGTGATCCACTGCCGAGGGTGACTAACTTGCGTAAGCCGCCGCTGTGCGCGTATACCCGTTCCCCGTAGGGAGGAGCAAGCCGCCGCTTAGAGACGAAGCATAAAGTGTCCTCATTCCACATAGGGCAAGCTGGATGAATCCATTTTACCCAGGACGGCCGAAGCGGCGTGGACCAGGGGAGAACTGAACCTTATACTTCACACCACAGTAAGTCTACGTGTCCTCTTCCACATAGGGCAAGCTAGAACTAACTATCTTACCCAGGACTGCCGAAGCAGCGTGGACCAGGGGAGGAACACACTTTTCATGGAAACGTAAGGCATCCATGACTGCCATAACGTAAGCCGCCGCTGTGCGCGTATACCCGTTCCCCGTAGGGAGGAGCAAGCCGCCGCTTAGAGACGAAGCATAAAGTGTCCTCATTCCACATAGGGCAAGCTGGATGAATCCATTTTACCCAGGACGGCCGAAGCGGCGTGGACCAGGGGAGAACTGAACTTTATACTTCACACCACAGTAAGTCTACGTGTCCTCTTCCACATAGGGCAAGCTAGAACTAACTATCTTACCCAGGACTGCCGAAGCAGCGTGGACCAGGGGAGGAACACACTTTTCATAGAAACGTAAGGCATCCATGACTGCCATAGTGCGTAAGCCGCCGCTGTGCGCGTAAACCCGTTCCCCGTAGGGAGGAGTCAAGCCGCCGCTTAGAGACGAAGTATGAAGTGTCCTCTTCCACATAGGGCAAGCTAGAATGAACTATCTTACCCAGGACCGCCGAAGCAGCGTGGACCAGGGGAGAACTGAACTTTATACTTCACACCACAGTATTGAGTAATGTGCCCTCTTCCACATAGGGCAAGCTGGAATGTTCCATTTTACCCAGGACGGCCGAAGCGGCGTGGACCAGTGGAGGACTACACAATCATGAGGTTTGATATCGACTTGTGTGTTTCAATAGGGTACCGATGGTATGTTTTGAACCGATTTGATTTAGCCATTCTGAAGTCATCACTTGGTTGAAGCGCTGAACTAGGGAGGCATCGTTTACATTACTTGTATATATTGGTTTTCGCATGCTCTACTAGGTTAATGTCATAGGGTTGGCTATCGAGCATGCCCAAGTGATGACTTGATTGTGTGCTTGCTTGAATTCTTCACATTTCATACCATCGGTTAGTTGTCGAATCATTCCTCGATCATAACCTTCGTTCTTGGTTCATGTATGCTCTCTTCCACATAGGGCAAGCTAGAATTAACTATCTTACCCAGGACCGCAGAAGCAGCGTGGACCAGGGGAGAACTATACTTTGTCTTGTATGCCCTCTTCCACATAGGGCAAGCTAGAACTAACTATCTTACCCAGGACTGCAAAGCAGCGTGGACCAGTGGAGGACTATACTTTGTTCATTACACCACAGTATTAAGTATGGTGTCCTCTTCCACCATAGGGCAAGCTAGAACTAACTATCTTACCCAGGACCGCCGAAGCAGTGTGGACCAGGGGAGGACTATACTTTATACTTCACACACTAGCCATACTGAAGTCATCACTTGGTTGAAGCGCTGAACTACGGCGGGGTAATCGTTTACAGGTTATAATCATATAGCTGCATGCTCATTAGTAGATAATGGAATATTGTATGGCAATATGAGCATGCCCAAGTGATGACTTTGTTTCAAGCTCAACAGGTAGGGTATTGAGTCCTCTTCCACATAGGGCAAGCTAGAATGAACTATCTTACCCAGGACCGCCGGAGCAGCGTGGACCAGTGGAGGACTATACCTTGTCCATTACACCACAGTATTAAGTATTGTGTCCTCTTCCACATAGGGCAAGCTAGAATTAACTATCTTACCCAGGACCGCCGAAGCAGCGTGGACCAGATGAGGACTATACTTTATACTTCACACCACAGTTTTGAGTACGCCTTGCATAAAGTATCTAGTTTGAACCACGAGGGCTCACAATGTAGAACCGCGAGGGCTCTAGTACCGATTCTCTCGGTACGGCTTGGTCCGTGTTCCTTTATGCTTGTACTCTAAGTATTAAGTATTGTGTCCTCTTCCACATAGGGCAAGCTAGAACTAACTATCTTACCCAGGACCGCCGAAGCAGTGTGGACCAGGGGAGGACTATACTTTATACTTCACACACTAGCCATACTGAAGTCATCACTTGGTGGGGGTGAACTACGGCGGTATCTATCGTTTTGGTTCGGTCTATATAGGGTCGCTTGCATGCTCATTCGAATATAATGTAATTGTGTATGGCAATATGAGCATGCCCAAGTGATGACTTTGTTTCAAGCTCAACAGGTAGGGTATTGAGTCCTCTTCCACATAGGGCAAGCTAGAATGAACTATCTTACCCAGGACCGCCGGAGCAGCGTGGACCAGTGGAGGACTCTATACTTTATACTTCACACCACAGTATTGAGTACTTCTTGCATAAAGCCCCTAATGAGAACCACGAGGGCTCTCTCAATGTAGAACCACAAGGGCTCTAGTACCGATTCTCTCGGTACGGCTTGGTCCGTGTTCCTTTATGCTTGTACTCTTAGAAAGTCTCAACCCGGAGGTCTTGACTTTGATTGTCATAGTTGGACTACGACGGGGCATCCGACCATTGCTGATCGAACACCCCTGATTCACCATCTTTCGGGTAGGCGGTACGCGTACCTCCGGACGCGGAAGTCTCAACCCGGAGGTCTTGACTTTGATTGTCATAGTTGGACTACGACGGGGTATCCGACTCATCGAATACCCCAGAAGCACACCATCTTTCGGGTAGGCGGTACGCGTACCTCCGGACGCGGAAGTCTCAACCCGGAGGTCTTGACTTTGATTGTCATAGTTGGACTACGACGGGGTATCCGACTCATCGAATACCCCAGAAGCACACCATCTTTCGGGTAGGCGGTACGCGTACCTCCGGACGCGGAAAGTCTCAACCCGGAGGTCTTGACTTTGGTTGTCATAGTTGGACTATGACGGGGCATCCGACCATTGCTGATCGAACACCCCTGTTACACCATCTTTCGGATAGGCGGTGCGCGACACCACCGACGCGGAAAGTCTCAACCCGGAGGTCTTGACTTTGTATTGTTGGATAGTCCTCTTCCACTATAGGGCAAGCTGGAAATATTCCATTTTACCCAGGACTGCCGAGGCAGCGTGGACCAGGGGAGAACTTCACGGAATCTTCAGGCATCCATGATTGCCATAGTGCGTAAGCCGCCGCTGTGTGCGTCAACTCGTTCCCCGTGAGGAGGAGTCTAGCCGCCGCTAAAAGACGAAGCATTAAGTGTCCTCATTCCACTATAGGGCAAGCTAGAATGAACTATCTTACCCAGGACCGCCGAAGCAGCGTGGACCAGGCGAAGACTATACTTTATACTTCACACCACAGTATTGAGTACGACTTGCATAAAGCCCCTAATGAGAACCACGAGGGCTCTCTCAATGTAGAACCACGAGGGCTCTAGTACCGATTCTCTCGGTACGGCTTGGTCCGTGTTCCTTTATGCTTGTACTCGCGGAAAGTCTCAACCCGGAGGTCTTGACTTTGATTGTCATAGTTGGACTACGACGGGGCATCCGACCATTGCTGACCGAACACCCCTGATTCATCATCTTTCGGATAGGAGGTGCGCCCACCTCCGACGCGGAAGTCTCAACCCGGAGGTTCGGACTTAGAGTTTTTCCCATTTAAAAGTTTTTCTCTTAGCCATACTGAAGTCATCACTTGGTGAACGATTGAACTAGGGCGGGTTAATCGTTTATAGGTATCATGTGGTTTGCATGCTCTCTTAGGTTAAGGTCATGTGGTTGGCTATCGAGCATGCCCAAGTGATGACTTTGTTTCACGCTTGCTTGATTTCTTCATGATTCCCTGTTATATAGTGTAATCATTCGAGAACAGGGAATCTTTGGTTTTGCTCAACAGGTATTGGATGTCAACTTGGTATCTAGATCGCATTAAGTCTCAACCCTTAGGTTCGGACTTGTATAGTGACATCTTGTTACGGTCTTGAGTCTCAACCCGCAGGTTCGGACTACTTAGTGTTTGATCGAATATAATATGGCAACTTGTGCCTAAGTCTCAACCCGCAGGTTCGGACTTCTGTTTATTTGGCCAATGTATGTATAAGGCAACTTGTGCCTAAGTCTCAACCCGCAGGTTCGGACTTGTGTATTTGTTCGAAGTCATGTATAAGGCAACGTGTGCCTAAGTCTCAACCCGCAGGTTCGGACTTGTTAGTGTTTCGTCAACTTTCATATGGCAACTTGTGCCTAAGTCTCAACCCGCAGGTTCGGACTTGTGTATTTGTTCGAAGTCATGTATAAGGCAACTTGTGCCTAAGTCTCAACCCGCAGGTTCGGACTTGTGTATTTGTTCGAAGTCATGTATAAGGCAACGTGTGCCTAAGTCTCAACCCGCAGGTTCGGACAGATGCCTCTTCCGTCATCGCTTCTACCGTGTAGGTGCACAGCGTGACGGAAGGTGAAAGGCTCAGAGGAGGGAGTAATGTTGGTCATGGTCCCTCGGGGCCAAGGCCAATGTGAACCCTCGTCCAAAAAAAATGAAATGGAGCTTGCGGTTCAATTTGACTCAACACGGGAAAACTTACCAGGTCCGAACTTATGGAGGTGAGACAGATTAATAGCTCTTTCTCAAATTTAAGGGTAGTGGTGCATGGCCGTTCTTAGTTCGTGGATTGATTTGTCTGGTTAATTCCGATAACGAACGTGACTCACATATGCTAACTAGAACGCAGTCAGCGTTAATGCGTCGATGCCGATTGGAACGGGTTAGGACCTTTCGGTGGAGTATGACCTGACACCTTCGCTGTTCGTGTGCGCAAGTGCACTTACGGTACGCTGCTTAGCAGGACAATTTGTGTTTAGCAAAATGAGATCGAGCGATAACAGGTCCGTGATGCCCTTAGATGTTCTGGGCTACACGCGTGCTACAATGTGGGTAGCAGCGTGTCTCCTATTCCGAGAGGAACGGGAAATCACTCAAATACTCACTTAGTAGGGATTATGGATTGCAATGGTCCATATGAACTCGGAACTTCTAGTAAGTGCTGGTCATCAGCCAGCGTTGAATACGTCCCTGCCCTTTGTACACACCGCCCGTCGCTACTACCGATGGATTATTTAGTGAGGTCTTTGGAGATGATCGTTCGCTGGATCCTCGTGAACCGCGTCTGCTTTATCGAAGTTGACCGAACTTGATGATTTAGAGGAAGTAAAAGTCGTAACAAGGTTTCCGTAGGTGAACCTGCGGAAGGATCATTAGTGGCCAAGTGATCCTTCCAGAAGTCCGAACCTGCGGGTTGAGACTTCGGCACAAGTTGCCATATGATAATTGACGAAACACTATAGAAGTCCGAACCTGCGGGTTGAGACTCAGGCACAAGTTGCCATATGAAAGTTGACGAAACACGTTAGAAGTCCGAACCTGCGGGTTGAGACTTCGGCACAAGTTGCCATATGAACATTGACGAAACACTATGAAGTCCGAACCTGCGGGTTGAGACTTAGGCACAAGTTGCCTTATATATAACTTCGAACAAATACACAAGTCCGAACCTGCGGGTTGAGACTTAGGCACAAGTTGCCTTATATATAACTTCGAACAAATACACAAGTCCGAACCTGCGGGTTGAGACTTAGGCACAAGTTGCCTTATACATACATTGGCCAAATAAACAGAAGTCCGAACCTGCGGGTTGAGACTTAATGCGATCTAGATACCAAGTTGACATCCAATACCTGTTGAGCAAAACCAAAGATTCCCTGTTCTCGAATGAATACACTATATAACAGGGAATCATGAAGAAATCAAGCAAGCGTGAAACAAAGTCATCACTTGGGCATGCTCGATAGCCAACCACATGACATTAACCTAAGAGAGCATGCAAACCACATGATACCTATAAACGATTAACCCGCCCTAGTTCAATCGTTCGCCAAGTGATGACTTCAGTATGGCTAAGAGAAAAACTTTTAAATGGGAAAAACTCTAAGTCCGAACCTCCGGGTTGAGACTTTCCGCGTCCGGAGGTACGCGTACCGCCTACCCGAAAGATGGTGAATCAGGGGTGTCCGATCAGCAATGGTCGGATGCCCCGTCGTAGTCCAACTATGACAATCAAAGTCAAGACCTCCGGGTTGAGACTTTCCGCGTCCGGAGGTACGCGTACCGCCTACCCGAAAGATGGTGTGCTTCTGGGGTATTCGATGAGTCGGATACCCCGTCGTAGTCCAACTATGACAATACAAAGTCAAGACCTCCGGGTTGAGACTTCCGCGTCGGAGGTGCGCGCACCGCCTACCCGAAAGATGATGAATCAGGGGTGTTCGATCAGCAATGGTCGGATGCCCCGTCGTAGTCCAACTATGACAATCAAAGTCAAGACCTCCGGGTTGAGACTTTCCGCGAGTACAAGCATAAAGGAACACGGACCAAGCCGTACCGAGAGAATCGGTACTAGAGCCCTTGTGGTTCTACATTGAGAGAGCCCTCGTGGTTCTCATTAGGGGCTTTATGCAAGTCGTACTCAATACTGTGGTGTGAAGTATAAAGTAGTCCTCGCCTGGTCCACGCTGCTTCGGCGGTCCTGGGTAAGATAGTTCATTCTAGCTTGCCCTATAGTGGAATGAGGACACTTAATGCTTCGTCTTTTAGCGGCGGCTAGACTCCTCCTCACGGGGAACGAGTTGACGCACACAGCGGCGGCTTACGCACTATGGCAATCATGGATGCCTGAAGATTCCGTGAAGTTCTCCCCTGGTCCACGCTGCCTCGGCAGTCCTGGGTAAAATGGAATATTTCCAGCTTGCCCTATAGTGGAAGAGGACTATCCAACAATACAAAGTCAAGACCTCCGGGTTGAGACTTTCCGCGTCGGTGGTGTCGCGCACCGCCTATCCGAAAGATGGTGTAACAGGGGTGTTCGATCAGCAATGGTCGGATGCCCCGTCATAGTCCAACTATGACAACCAAAGTCAAGACCTCCGGGTTGAGACTTTCCGCGTCCGGAGGTACGCGTACCGCCTACCCGAAAGATGGTGTGCTTCTGGGGTATTCGATGAGTCGGATACCCCGTCGTAGTCCAACTATGACAATACAAAGTCAAGACCTCCGGGTTGAGACTTCCGCGTCGGAGGTGCGCGCACCGCCTACCCGAAAGATGATGAATCAGGGGTGTTCGATCAGCAATGGTCGGATGCCCCGTCGTAGTCCAACTATGACAATCAAAGTCAAGACCTCCGGGTTGAGACTTTCTGCGAGTACAAGCATAAAGGAACACGGACCAAGCCGTACCGAGAGAATCGGTACTAGAGCCCTCGTGGTTCTACATTGAGAGAGCCCTCGTGGTTCTCATTAGGGGCTTTATGCAAGTCGTACTCAAAACTGTGGTGTGAAGTATAAAGTATAGAGTCCTCCACTGGTCCACGCTGCTCCGGCGGTCCTGGGTAAGATAGTTCACTCTAGCTTGCCCTATGTGGAAGAGGACTCAATACCCTACCTGTTGAGCTTGAAACAAAGTCATCACTTGGGCATGCTCATATTGCCATACAATATTCCATTATCTACTAATGAGCATGCAGCTATATGATTATAACCTGTAAACGATTACCCCGCCGTAGTTCAGCGCTTCAACCAAGTGATGACTTCAGTATGGCTAGTGTGTGAAGTATAAAGTATAGTCCTCCCCTGGTCCACACTGCTTCGGCGGTCCTGGGTAAGATAGTTAGTTCTAGCTTGCCCTATGTGGAAGAGGACACCATACTTAATACTGTGGTGTAATGAACAAAGTATAGTCCTCCACTGGTCCACGCTGCTTTGCAGTCCTGGGTAAGATAGTTAGTTCTAGCTTGCCCTATGTGGAAGAGGGCATACAAGACAAAGTATAGTTCTCCCCTGGTCCACGCTGCTCCGGCGGTCCTGGGTAAGATAGTTAATTCTAGCTTGCCCTATGTGGAAGAGGACTCAATACCCTACCTGTTGAGCTTGAAACAAAGTCATCACTTGGGCATGCTCTATAGCCAACCACATGACATTAACCTAAGAGAGCATGCAGCGTATTATCCCAATGCAAAGTAAACGATAGACTCGCCCTAGTTCAGTGCTTCAACCAAGTGATGACTTCAATATGGCTAGTGTGTGAAGTATAAAGTATAGTCCTCCCCTGGTCCACACTGCTTCGGCGGTCCTGGGTAAGATAGTTAATTCTAGCTTGCCCTATGTGGAAGAGGACACCATACTTAATACTGTGGTGTTATGAACAAAGTATAGTCCTCCACTGGTCCACGCTGCTCCGGCGGTCCTGGGTAAGATAGTTCATTCTAGCTTGCCCTATGTGGAAGAGGGCATACAAGACAAAGTATAGTTCTCCCCTGGTCCACGCTGCTCCGGCGGTCCTGGGTAAGATAGTTAATTCTAGCTTGCCCTATGTGGAAGAGGACTCAATACCCTACCTGTTGAGCTTGAAACAAAGTCATCACTTGGGCATGCTCTATAGCCAACCACATGACATTAACCTAAGAGAGCATGCAGCGTATTATCCCAATGCAAAGTAAACGATAGACTCGCCCTAGTTCAGTGCTTCAACCAAGTGATGACTTCAGTATGGCTAGTGTGTGAAGTATAAAGTATAGTCCTCCCCTGGTCCACACTGCTTCGGCGGTCCTGGGTAAGATAGTTAGTTCTAGCTTGCCCTATGTGGAAGAGGACACCATACTTAATACTGTGGTGTAATGAACAAAGTATAGTCCTCCACTGGTCCACGCTGCTTTGCAGTCCTGGGTAAGATAGTTAGTTCTAGCTTGCCCTATGTGGAAGAGGGCATACAAGACAAAGTATAGTTCTCCCCTGGTCCACGCTGCTCCGGCGGTCCTGGGTAAGATAGTTAATTCTAGCTTGCCCTATGTGGAAGAGGACTCAATACCCTACCTGTTGAGCTTGAAACAAAGTCATCACTTGGGCATGCTCTATAGCCAACCACATGACATTAACCTAAGAGAGCATGCAGCGTATTATCCCAATGCAAAGTAAACGATAGACTCGCCCTAGTTCAGTGCTTCAACCAAGTGATGACTTCAATATGGCTAGTGTGTGAAGTATAAAGTATAGTCCTCCCCTGGTCCACACTGCTTCGGCGGTCCTGGGTAAGATAGTTAATTCTAGCTTGCCCTATGTGGAAGAGGACACCATACTTAATACTGTGGTGTTATGAACAAAGTATAGTCCTCCACTGGTCCACGCTGCTCCGGCGGTCCTGGGTAAGATAGTTCATTCTAGCTTGCCCTATGTGGAAGAGGGCATACAAGACAAAGTATAGTTCTCCCCTGGTCCACGCTGCTCCGGCGGTCCTGGGTAAGATAGTTAATTCTAGCTTGCCCTATGTGGAAGAGGACTCAATACCCTACCTGTTGAGCTTGAAACAAAGTCATCACTTGGGCATGCTCTATAGCCAACCACATGACATTAACCTAAGAGAGCATGCAGCGTATTATCCCAATGCAAAGTAAACGATAGACTCGCCCTAGTTCAGTGCTTCAACCAAGTGATGACTTCAATATGGCTAGTGTGTGAAGTATAAAGTATAGTCCTCCCCTGGTCCACACTGCTTCGGCGGTCCTGGGTAAGATAGTTAGTTCTAGCTTGCCCTATGGTGGAAGAGGACACCATACTTAATACTGTGGTGTAATGAACAAAGTATAGTCCTCCACTGGTCCACGCTGCTTTGCAGTCCTGGGTAAGATAGTTAATTCTAGCTTGCCCTATGTGGAAGAGGGCATACAAGACAAAGTATAGTTCTCCCCTGGTCCACGCTGCTTCGGCGGTCCTGGGTAAGATAGTTAATTCTAGCTTGCCCTATGTGGAAGAGAGCATACATGAACCAAGAACGAAGGTTATGATCGAGGAATGATTCGACAACTAACCGATGGTATGAAATGTGAAGAATTCAAGCAAGCACACAATCAAGTCATCACTTGGGCATGCTCGATAGCCAACCCTATGACATTAACCTAGTAGAGCATGCGAAACCCAATATATATGTAAACGATGCCCCTCCCTAGTTCAGCGCTTCAACCAAGTGATGACTTCAGAATGGCTAAATCAAATCGGTTCAAAACATACCATCGGTACCCTATTGAAACACACAAGTCGATATCAAACCTCTTAATTGTGTAGTCCTCCACTGGTCCACGCCGCTTCGGCCGTCCTGGGTAAAATGGAACATTCCAGCTTGCCCTATGTGGAAGAGGGCACATTACTCAATACTGTGGTGTGAAGTATAAAGTTCAGTTCTCCCCTGGTCCACGCTGCTTCGGCGGTCCTGGGTAAGATAGTTCATTCTAGCTTGCCCTATGTGGAAGAGGACACTTCATACTTCGTCTCTAAGCGGCGGCTTGACTCCTCCCTACGGGGAACGGGTTTACGCGCACAGCGGCGGCTTACGCACTATGGCAGTCATGGATGCCTTACGTTTCTATGAAAAGTGTGTTCCTCCCCTGGTCCACGCTGCTTCGGCAGTCCTGGGTAAGATAGTTAGTTCTAGCTTGCCCTATGTGGAAGAGGACACGAAGACTTACTGTGGTGTGAAGCATAAAGTTCAGTTCTCCCCTGGTCCACGCCGCTTCGGCCGTCCTGGGTAAAATGGATTCATCCAGCTTGCCCTATGTGGAATGAGGACACTTTATGCTTCGTCTCTAAGCGGCGGCTTGCTCCTCCCTACGGGGAACGGGTATACGCGCACAGCGGCGGCTTACGTTATGGCAGTCATGGATGCCTTACGTTTCCATGAAAAGTGTGTTCCTCCCCTGGTCCACGCTGCTTCGGCAGTCCTGGGTAAGATAGTTAGTTCTAGCTTGCCCTATGTGGAAGAGGACACGTAGACTTACTGTGGTGTGAAGTATAAGGTTCAGTTCTCCCCTGGTCCACGCCGCTTCGGCCGTCCTGGGTAAAATGGATTCATCCAGCTTGCCCTATGTGGAATGAGGACACTTTATGCTTCGTCTCTAAGCGGCGGCTTGCTCCTCCCTACGGGGAACGGGTATACGCGCACAGCGGCGGCTTACGCAAGTTAGTCACCCTCGGCAGTGGATCACTCGGCTCATGGATCGATGAAGACCGCAGCTAACTGCGCGTCATAATGTGAACTGCAGGACACATGAACATTGATAAGTTGAACGCATATTGCACGTCGTGGGAACCTACCATGATGTACAGATGACTGAGCGCTTATATTTGAGAAATGTATCGCATACATTTAACTACGCCGTGACACCCGTCACGAGACGTGCACCATGATGTTAACTAGGGTCGCGACGACCCGCTAGCATTAAAGAACCCGTGGTTTACAATATACTGGCATTGGAATTCGAAGTATTTAGAGCGTCCGTGTTCCCGCGTGAGGCGGAAGTACGAGGAGAAGGCGTGCTTGTGGTGTCTGTGGTGGTGTTTACTGATGTCTAGCTTCAGCTTATTTATTTATTTAAATAGAAGCGAAGATGTCAAAGTAGCGTCGAAGCAGCAGCGGTAGCACAAATGATTCAAGTATGGAAGTTGACCAAAGGAACACAAACAAACTAGCGTATGGGCAATGGAAGGTATCAGTGAGTTAAACCACACGCGGGCTAACAGCCCGTTAACCGAGTCCAACGGTACATATTGGACATTGAAACAAAGTAGTCGCAAGCCAGATGTGACGATAACAACCGCAAGGTACATAAGCCTCAGTTCATGTGTGACAACCCCCTGAATTTAAGCATATTAATAAGGGGAGGAAAAGAAACCAACCGGGATTCCCTGAGTAGCTGCGAGCGAAACGGGAGAAGCTCAGCACGTAGGGGTGGCGGCCAGTCCGTCTATCCGATTCCGTGTACTGGTGCGTCTCACTATCCGTCATCTTAGCGCTTTTCAAGTCCAACTTGAATGTGGCTCAGAACCCATAGAGGGTGATAGGCCCGTAGAACAGCGCCCGTTGGATGATGGACCGAGCGTGCCATGGAGTCGTGTTGCTTGATAGTGCAGCACTAAGTGGGAGGTAAACTCCTTCTAAAGCTAAATACAACCATGAGACCGATAGTAAACAAGTACCGTGAGGGAAAGTTGAAAAGCACTCTGAATAGAGAGTCAAATAGTACGTGAAACTGCCGAGGGTGTGAAGCTCGTTGAACTCAATTATCCATAGGGCCATGACGCCCTCACCTGGACTGTCAGCAGAACCCTTTCTGGACTGACCCGACCCTTGTGAGTTGTCATGGTCCGCGTGTGGACATCGTGATCCATTACGAAATGTTAGCGGTGACTCCGGTTGCCGCGAGCATGTCTGACACTAGGTCCCAAGAAACTGCTGTCGACCCTCTACGTACCTTCAATGGTGACGATGGGCTATCGGAACCCACGGGTAACCGGTTTTCGGCTAAGTTCAGGTGTGCCGTTGGACGCGTGATGGGCTTGAACGAACTAGAGTGGCTGGAAGCGCATGTTTGGGCATGTAACTGGGCGCGAGCCCGGGGCGACCAGTGCTCCTGATCGGCGATGCATTAACTAATTGAGGTACCTACGGGACCCGTCTTGAAACACGGACCAAGAAGTCTATCTTGCGCGCAAGTCAATGGGAAGTAGCAAACCCAAAGGCGAAGACAAAGCAACTGGCTAGTGTGCGGGATTACGGGTGCACCACAGTCCGCAAGGATTGGCTAGCTGTGCACCCCTCCATCCCCGGGTGTTTGCCCGAAGTCCTGATGGTCGTAGAAGCCGGACCCTGGACGTGGTCGGTCCAAACCATCAACCAACCATATGACCGACTTCGAGTCGAGCTAGCGGCTAGGCTCAATATAATGAAATGCGTGTCTTGATGCGGGCTACTGACGGTCTGAACAATGTAGCTCGCTAGCTCGTCTCTAAACTTGTGTTTTGGTCGAATATTGGGTGTTCATGTACCACTTCGGGTAACATGGACTTTGGTGCAACTTTACCACTTGTGCACTTAATTACTTCCCGGTCATTCAAGTCTTTGCCTTCATACTTTCAGGGTAGTTAGGTCTCGTCGAGACCTTTCCATACATATGCCAAACTCATCGATCGGACATCTATAGCCCGAGTTATTCGCGGTACACCGTACCTTACCCTGTTTTTTCCTCAATTGGGTACAAACTTTGGAACACCCATATCGCCCCTTTAGAGACTAGCTGGCACGTTGGCCTCATATAATGATAAGTGCACCTCAACTAGGGCTACTGACGGTCAGAACATTTCAACTTGCTAGCTCGGGCCCACACTTGTGTTTTTCTCGAATATATGGTTCAAGTGTGCCACTTTGGGCACTTTTGGACATTTTGTCCCCACACAACTTTCTTGCCTTGGTAGATAGGGTCTTGTGTTTTTGGGCAAAAAGATGCACCAAGATATAGTCTAACTTTCGTTCTTATACCGCAAAGCGCTATCTCCAACACCCGAGGAGATAGAAAGTGATTATGTTCGGTATATCGGTCTTCCATGGCCTACTATGGTAAGCCCCTGCAGGTATGCAACCGAAGGTGCTTGGTACATGTATTTGGTGCAATATCGGTGCAAAGTAGGTGTTTCCTTGATCGGGCTATAACTTTCTTGGTTGATGTTGGATTGCTTTACGGTCTTCGGGGGATAGTTAGGGAACATGTTGGCCAACATTTTCTTATTCCTAAGCCTGGCCGTACCTCTTACCGTCTAGGCGGTATTCATGCTCTAAGTTGGAACTTGTGTTCCTTCGGGCAACTTTTCTGACTTTGACGCTTAATAACTTCCGTTCATATGCAGTCTAAGCTCTGCAACTCTCAGGAAAGCTAGTACTACTCATTTCCTTTCCATATCAGTCTTTGGCTTGTCGATCCGATGTCTACAGCCTTACTTATTCACGTTCCCTGTGAAGGTAGGTTTTTGCCCATTTTCCAGTTCATGTGGTAACATTCCCGGACTTTGCCGGCTTTCTCTTCATGTGGTTACTTGCTTGCTCATGTGGTAACTTGATAGTGTATTTCCGACAGACCCAATCTCGGACTTAGCCGATTTTTCTCTTCATATTATATGAATCAATCACTAGGCCATCTTGCTTGCTTGTGTGGTAACTTGAAAGTGTATGTCTGACAGACCCAATCTGGGACTTAGCCGATTTTTCTCTTCATATTATATGGATCCATCACTAGGCCATCTTGCTTGCTTGTGTGGTAACTTGATAGTGTATGTCTGACAGACCCAATCTCGGACTTAGCCGATTTTTCTCTTCATATCATATGGATCCATCACTAGGCCATCTTGCTTGCTTGTGTGGTAACTTGGAAGTGTATTTCTGACAGACCCAATCTGGGACTTAGCCGATTTTTCTCTTCATATTATATGGATCCATCACTAGGCCATCTTGCTTGCTTGTGTGGTAACTTGGAAGTGTATTTCTGACAGACCCAATCTCGGACTTAGCCGATTTTTCTCTTCATATTATATGGATCCTTCAATAGGCCATCTTGCTTGCTTGAGCGGTAACTTGATAGTGTATTTCTGACAGACCCAATCTGGGACTTAGCCGATTTTTCTCTCGATATCATATGGATCCATCACTAGGCCATCTTGCTTGCTTGTGTGGTAACTTGAACGTGTATGTCTGACAGACCCAATCTGGGACTTAGCCGATTTTTCTCTTCATATTATATGGATCCATCACTAGGCCATCTTGCTTGCTTGTGTGGTAACTTGATAGTGTATTTCTGACAGACCCAATCTCGGACTTAGCCGATTTTTCTCTTCATATTATATGGATCCTGGACTTAGCCGATTTTTCTCTTCATATCATATGGATCCATCACTAGGCCATCTTGCTTGCTTGTGTGGTAACTTGGAAGTGTATTTCTGACAGACCCAATCTCGGACTTAGCCGATTTTTCTCTTCATATAATATGGATCCTGGACTTAGCCGATTATTAGGTTATTATATATGGATCCTGGACTTAGCCGATTTTTCTCTTCATATAATATGGATCCGGGACTTAGCCGATTTTTCTCTTCATATAATATGGATCCTGGACTTAGCCGATTTTTCTCTTCATATAATATGGATCCTGGACTTAGCCGATTATAAGGTTATTATATATGGATCCTGGACTTAGCCGATTTTTCTCTTAATATAATATGGATCCGGGACTTAGCCGATTTTTCTCTTCATATAATATGGATCCGGGACTTAGCCAATTTTTCTCTTCATGTGGTAACGTATGCCAATCGCTCACAAGTCATGGGATAAGGGTACTTGTGTTCTTCCATCTTCTAAGTCCCGCACGGGGACATCGTGATCGCCCCAAGTCCGGAATAGCGCCAAGTCAAGCCCCACGGTGGCCGTGCAGGACCTGTTAGCGGCGGCCCCACTGACAGCACTAATCCGGACTTAGAAATTATATCTTTCTAATCGAACACCACACACGCAACACCACCATACCACCATCTCCTTGCAAGTACCTAAGTACCCGCAACTCCATGGTGAAGGCAATGTCACTCCATCACCAACCTCTTTGCATTGCAAGCACTTGCGTACCTACAACACTCCGAAGAAGGCAACGGCGCGCGATGCTCGACTCCACACACCTCACCACACCACACCACCAAGATTCATCTCCATGCAGCATCTCATTCATCTCGCAGCATCCTAACATATGTTTTTCTTAGAATTTATGAAAAATCGACTAAGTCCGAGATGCATTTAAGTAGGGATGCTGTATTAAGATGGGAGATGAAGTAGATCAAGATTCATCTCCATGCAGCATCCCATTAATCTCGCAGCATCCTAACATATGAATTTCTATGAATTTATGAAAAATCGACTAAGTCCGAGATGCCTTTAAGTAGGGATGCTGTATTGAGATGGGAGATGTAGGAGATCCAGATTCATCTCCATGCAGCATCCCATTCATCTCCCAGCATCCTAACATATGAATTTCTTAGAATTTATGAAAAATCGACTAAGTCCGAGATGCCTCTAATTAGGGATGCTGTATTAAGATGGGAGATGAAGAAGATCAAGATTCATCTACATGCAGCATCCCATTCATCTCCCAGCATCCTAACATATGAATTTCTTAGAATTTATGAAAAATCGACTAAGTCCGAGATGCCTCTAAGTAGGGATGCTGTATTAAGATGGGAGATGAAGAAGATCAAGATTCATCTCCATGCAGCATCCCATTCATCTCCCAGCATCCTAACATATGAATTTCTTAGAATTTATGAAAAATCGATTAAGTCCGAAATGCCTTTAAGTAGGGATGCTGTATTGAGATGGGAGATGAAGAAGATCAAGATTCATCTACATGCAGCATCCCATTCATCTCCCAGCATCCTAACATATGAATTTCTTAGAATTTATGAAAAATCGACTAAGTCCGAGATGCCTCTAAGTAGGGATGCTGTATTAAGATGGGAGATGAAGAAGATCAAGATTCATCTCCATGCAGCATCCCATTCATCTCCCAGCATCCTAACATATGAATTTCTTAGAATTTATGAAAAATCGATTAAGTCCGAAATGCCTTTAAGTAGGGATGCTGTATTGAGATGGGAGATGTAGGAGATCCAGATTCATCTCCATGCAGCATCCCATTCATCTCTCAGCATCCTAACATATGAATTTCTTAGAATTTATGAAAAATCGACTAAGTCCGAAATGCCTTTAAGTAGGGATGCTGTATTAAGATGGGAGATGAAGAAGATCAAGATTTATCTCCATGCAGCATCCAATTCATCTCCCAGCATCCTTACATATAAATTTCTTTGAATTTATGAAAAATCGACTAAGTCCGAGATGCCTTTAAGTAGGGATGCTGTATTGAGATGGGAGATGTAGGAGATCAAGATTCATCTCCATGCAGCATCCCATTCATCTCGCAGCATCCTAACATATGAATTTCTTAGAATTTATGAAAAATCGACTAAGTCCGAGATGCCTTTAAGTAGGGATGCTGTATTAAAATGGGAGATGAAGAAGATCAAGATTCATCTCCATGCAGCATCCCATTCATCTCCCAGCATCCTAACATATGAATTTCTTAGAATTTATGAAAAATCGACTAAGTCCGAGATGCCTCTAAGTAGGGATGCTGTATTAAGATGGGAGATGAAGAAGATCAAGATTCATCTCCATGCAGCATCCCATTCATCTCCCAGCATCCTAACATATGAATTTCTTAGAATTTATGAAAAATCGACTAAGTCCGAGATGCCTTTAAGTAGGGATGCTGTATTAAGATGGGAGATGAAGAAGATCAAGATGAATCTCCATGCAGCATCCCATTCATCTCCCAGCATCCTAACATATGAATTTCTTAGAATTTATGAAAAATCGACTAAGTCCGAGATGCCTCTAATTAGGGATGCTGTATTAAGATGGGAGATGAAGAAGATCAAGATTCATCTCCATGCAGCATCCCATTCATCTCCCAGCATCCTAACATATGAATTTCTTAGAATTTATGAAAAATCGACTAAGTCCGAGATGCCTCTAAGTAGGGATGCTGTATTAAGATGGGAGATGAAGAAGATCAAGATTCATCTCCATGCAGCATCCCATTCATCTCCCAGCATCCTAACATATGAATTTCTTAGAATTTATGAAAAATCGATTAAGTCCGAGATGCCTTTAAGTAGGGATGCTGTATTGAGATGGGAGATGTAGGAGATCAAGATTCATCTCCATGCAGCATCTCATTCATCTCCCAGCATCCTAACATATGTTTTTCTTAGAATTTATGAAAAATCGACTAAGTCCGAGATGCCATTAAGATGGGATGCTGCATTAAGATGGGAGATGAAGAAGATCAAGATTCATCTCCATGCAGCATCCCATTCATCTCGCAGCATCCTAACATATGAATTTCTTAGAATTTATGAAAAATCGACTAAGTCCGAGATGCCTTTAAGTAGGAATGCTGTATTAAGATGGGAGATGTAGAAGATCAAGATTTATCTCCATGCAGCATCCCATTTATCTCGCAGCATCCTAACATATGTTTTTCTTAGAATTTATGAAAAATCGACTAAGTCCGAGATGCCTTTAAGTAGGGATGCTGTATCGAGATGGGAAATGAAGAAGATCAAGATTCATCTCCATGCAGCATCCCATTCATCTCGCAGCATCCTAACATATGTTTTTCTAAGAATTTATGAAAAATCGACTAAGTCCGAGATGCCTTTAAGTAGGGATGCTGTATTAAGATGGGAGATGAAGAAGATCAAGATTCATCTCCATGCAGCATCCCATTCATCTCGCAGCATCCTAACATATGAATTTCTTAGAATTTATGAAAAATCGACTAAGTCCGAGATGCCTTTAAGTAGGGATGCTGTATTGAGATGGGAGATGTAGGAGATCAAGATTCATCTCCATGCAGCATCTCATTCATCTCCCAGCATCCTAACATATGTTTTTCTTAGAATTTATGAAAAATCGACTAAGTCCGAGATGCCATTAAGAAGGGATGCTGCATTAAGATGGGAGATGAAGAAGATCAAGATTCATCTCCATGCAGCATCCCATTCATCTCGCAGCATCCTAACATATGCTTTTCTTAGAGTTTATGAAAAATCGACTAAGTCCGAGATGCCTTTAAGTAGGGATGCTGTTTTGAGATGGGAGATGGAGAAGATCAAGATTCATCTCCAAGCAGCATCCCATTCATCTCGCAGCATCCTAACATATGAATATCATAGAATTTATGAAAAATCGACTAAGTCCGATATGCCTTTAAGTAGGGATGCTGTTTTGAGATGGGAGATGTAGGAGATCAAGATTCATCTCCATGCAGCATCCCATTCATCTCGCAGCATCCAAACATATGATTTTCTTAGAATTTATTAAAAATCGACTAAGTCCGAGATGCCTTTAAGCAGGGATGCTGTATTAAGATGGGAGATGAAGAAGATCAAGATTCATCTCCATGCAGCATCCCATTCATCTCGCAGCATCCTTACATATGAATTTCTAAGAATTTATGAAAAATCGACTAAGTCCGAGATGCCTTTAAGTAGGGATGCTGTATTAAGATGGGAGATGAAGAAGATCAAGATTCATCTCCATGCAGCATCCCATTCATCTCGCAGCATCCTAACATATGAATTTCTAAGAATTTATGAAAAATCGACTAAGTCCGAGATGCCTTTAAGTAGGGATGCTGTATTAAGATGGGAGATGAAGAAGATCAAGATTCATCTCCATGCAGCATCCCATTCATCTCGCAGCATCCTAACATATGAATTTCTTAGAATTCATGAAAAATCGACTAAGTCCGAGATGCCTTTAAGCAGGGATGCTGTATTAAGATGGGAGATGAAGAAGATCAAGATTCATCTCCATGCAGCATCTCATTCATCTCCCAGCATCCTAACATATGTTTTTCTTAGAATTAATGAAAAATCGACTAAGTCCGAGATGCCTTTAAGTAGGGATGCTGTATTAAGATGGGAGATGAAGGAGATCAAGATTCATCTCCATGCAGCATCCCATTCATCTCCCAGCATCCTTACATATGTTTTTCTTAGAATTTATGAAAAATCGACTAAGTCCGAGATGCCTTTAAGTAGGGATGCTGTATTAAGATGGGAGATGAAGAAGATCAAGATTCATCTCCATGCAGCATCCCATTCATCTCGCAGCATCCTAACATATGTTTTTCTTAGAATTAATGAAAAATCGACTAAGTCCCAGATGCCTTTAAGTAGGGATGCTGTATTAAGATGGGAGATGAAGAAGATCAAGATTCATCTCCTTGCAGCATCCCATTCATCTCCCAGCATCCTAACATATGTTTTTCTTAGAATTTATGAAAAATCGACTAAGTCCCAGATGCCTTTAAGTAGGGATGCTGTATTAAGATGGGAGATGAAGAAGATCAAGATTCATCTCCTTGCAGCATCCCATTCATCTCGCAGCATCCTAACATATGTTTTTATTAGAATTTATGAAAAATCGACTAAGTCCGAGATTCCTTTAAGTAGGGATGCTGTATTGAGATGGGAGATGAAGAAGATCAAGATTCATCTCCATGCAGCATCCCATTCATCTCCCAGCATCCTAACATATGTTTTTCTTAGAATTTATGAAAAATCGACTAAGTCCCAGATGCCTTTAAGTAGGGATGCTGTATTAAGATGGGAGATGAAGAAGATCAAGATTCATCTCCTTGCAGCATCCCATTCATCTCGCAGCATCCTAACATATGTTTTTCTTAGAATTAATGAAAAATCGACTAAGTCCGAGATGCATTTAAGTAGGGATGCTGTATAAAGATGGGAGATGAAGAAGATCAAGATTCATCTCCATGCAGCATCCCATTCATCTCCCAGCATCCTAACATATGCTTTTCTTAGAATTTATGAAAAATCGACTTAGTCCGAGATGCCTTTAAGTAGGGATGCTGTATTAAGATGGGAGATGAAGAAGATCAAGATTCATCTCCATGCAGCATCCCATTCATCTCGCAGCATCCTAACATATGAATTTCTTAGAATTTATGAAAAATCGACTAAGTCCGAGATGGCTTTAAGTAGGGATGCTGTGTTGAGATGGGAGATGTAGGAGATCAAGATTAATCAGCATGCAGCATCCCATTTATCTCGCTGCATGTTAACATATGAATTTCTATGAATTTATGAAAAATCGACTAAGTCCGAGATGCCTTTAAGTAGGGATGCTGTATTGAGATGGGAGATGTAGGAGATCAAGATTCATCTCCATGCAGCATCCCATTCATCTCGCAGCATCCTAACATATGTTTTTCTTAGAATTTATGGAAAATTGACTAAGTCCGAGATGCCTTTAAGTAGGGATGCTGTATTAAGATGAGAGATGAAGAAGATCAAGATTCATCTCCATGCAGCATCCCATTCATCTCGCAGCATCCTAACAAATGTTTTTCTTAGAATTTATGAAAAATCGACTAAGTCCGAGATGCCTTTAAAAAGGGATGCTGTATTAGGATGGGAGATGAAGAAGATCAAGACTCATCTCCATGCAGCATCTCATTCATCTCGCAGCATCCTAACATATGAATTTCTTAGAGTTTATGAAAAATCGACTAAGTCCGAGATGCCTATAAGTAGGGTTGCTGTATTAAGATGGGACATGAAGAAGATCAAGATTCATCTCCATGCAGCATCCCATTCATCTCGCAGCATCCTAACATATGAATTTCTATGAATTTATGAAAAATCGATTAAGTCCGAGATGGCTTTAAGTAGGGATGCTGTATTGAGATGAGAGATGCAGGAGATCAAGATTCATCTCCATGCAGCATCCCATTCATCTCGCAGCATCCTCACATATGAATTTCTATGAATTTATGAAAAATCGACTAAGTCCGAGATGGCTTTAAGTAGGGATGCTGTATTAAGACCGGAGATAAAGAAGATCATGATTCATCTCCATGCAGCATCCCATTCATCTCGCAGCATCCTAACATATGAATTTCTTAGAATTTATGAAAAATCGACTAAGTCCGAGATGCCTTTAAGTAGGGATGCTGTATTGAGATGAGAGATGTAGGAGATCAAGATGCATCTCCATGCAGCATCCCATTCATCTCGCAGCATCCTAACATATGTTTTTCTTAGAATTTATGAAAAATTGACTAAGTCCGAGATGCATTTAAGTAGGGATGCTGTATTAAGATGGGAGATGAAGAAGATCAAGATTCATCTCCATGCAGCATCCCATTCATCTCGCAGCATCCTAACATATGTTTTTCTTAGAATTTATGAAAAATCGACTAAGTCCGAGATGCATTTAAGTAGGGATGCTGTATTAAGATGGGAGATGAAGTAGATCAAGATTCATCTCCATGCAGCATCCCATTCATCTCGCAGCATCCTAACATATGAATTTCTATGAATTTATGAAAAATCGATTAAGTCCGAGATGGCTTTAAGTAGGGATGCTGTATTGAGATGAGAGATGCAGGAGATCAAGATTCATCTCCATGCAGCATCCCATTCATCTCGCAGCATCCTCACATATGAATTTCTATGAATTTATGAAAAATCGACTAAGTCCGAGATGGCTTTAAGTAGGGATGCTGTATTGAGATGAGAGATGTAGGAGATCAAGATTCATCTCCATGCAGCATCCCATTCATCTCGCAGCATCCTAACATATGTTTTTCTTAGAATTTATGAAAAATTGACTAAGTCCGAGATGCATTTAAGTAGGGATGCTGTATTAAGATGGGAGATGAAGAAGATCAAGATTCATCTCCATGCAGCATCCCATTCATCTCGCAGCATCCTAACATATGTTTTTCTTAGAATTTATGAAAAATCGACTAAGTCCGAGATGCATTTAAGTAGGGATGCTGTATTAAGATGGGAGATGAAGTAGATCAAGATTCATCTCCATGCAGCATCCCATTCATCTCGCAGCATCCTAACATATGAATTTCTATGAATTTATGAAAAATCGACTAAGTCCGAGATGCCTTTAAGTAGGGATGCTGTATTGAGATGGGAGATGTAGGAGATCAAGATTCATCTCCATGCAGCATCCCATTTATCTCCCAGCATCCTAACATATGAATTTCTAAGAATTTATGAAAAATCGACTAAGTCCGAGATGGCTTTAAGAAGGGATGCTGTATTAAGATGGGAGATGTAAGAGATCAAGATTCATCTCCATGCAGCATCCCATTCATCTCCCAGCATCCTAACATATGAATTTCTATGAATTTATGAAAAATCGACTAAGTCCGAGATGGCTTTAAGTAGGGATGCTGTATTGAGATGAGAGATGTAGAAGATCAAGATTCATCTCCATGCAGCATCCCATTCATCTCGCAGCACCCTAACATATGTTTTTCTTAGAATTTATGAAAAATCGACTAAGTCCGAGATGCCTCTAAGTAAAGATGCTGTATTAAGATGGGAGATGAAGAAGATCAAGATTCGAGAAGAATCTCCCCCACATCTCGCAGCCCACATCTCGCAGAGTCCGAGATGCCTTTCAGTAGGGATGCTGTATTAAGATGGGAGATGAAAAAGATCAAGATTCATCTCTATGCAGCATCCCATTCATCTAGCAGCATCCTAACATATGTTTTTCTTAGAATTTACGAAAAATCGACTAAGTCCGAGATGCCTTTAAGTAGGGATGCTGTATTAAGATGGGAGATGAAGAAGATCAAGATTCATCTCCATGCAGCTTCTTATTCATCTCGCAGCATCCTTACATATGTTTTTCTTAGAATTTATGAAAAATCGACTAAGTCCGAGATGCCTTTAAGTAGGGATGCTGTATTAAGATGGGAGATGAAGAAGATCAAGATTCATCTCCATGCAGCATCCCATTCATCTCGCAGCATCCTAACATATGAATTTCTTAGAATTTATGAAAAATCGACTAAGTCCGAGATGCCTTTAAGTAGGGATGCTGTATTAAGATGGGAGATGATGAAGATCAAGATTCATCTCCAAGCAGCATCCCATTCATCTCGCAGCATCCAAACATATGTTTTTCTTAGAATTTATGAAAAATCGACTAAGTCCGAGATGCCTCTAAGTAAAGATGCTGTATTAAGATGGGAGATGAAGAAGATCAAGATTCATCTCCATGCAGCATCCCATTCATCTCGCAGCATCCTAACATATGTTTTTCTTAGAATTTATGAAAAATCGACGCAGTCCGGGATGCCGTTAAGTAGGGATGCTGTATTAAGATGGGAGATGAAGAAGATCAAGATTCATCTCCATGCAGCATCCCATTCATCTCGCAGCATCCTAACATATGTTTTTCTTAGAATTTATGAAAAATCGACTAAGTCCGAGATGCCTTTAAGTAGGGATGCTGTATTGAGATGGGAGATGAAGAAGATCAAGATTTATCTCCATGCAGCATCCCATTCATCTCGCAGCATCCTAACATATGTTTTTCTTAGAATTTATGAAAAATCGACAAAGTCCGAGATGCCTTTAAGTAGGGATGCTGTATTAAGATGGCAGATGAAGAAGATCAAGATTCATCTCCATGCAGCATCCTATTCATCTCGCAGCATCCTAACATATGTTTTTCTTAGAATTTATGAAAAATCGACTAAGTCCGAGATGCCTTAAAGTAGGGATGCTGTATTAACATGGGAGATGAAGAAGATCAAGATTCATCTCCATGCAGCATCCCATTCATCTCCCAGCATCCTAACATATGTTTTTCTTAGAATTTATGAAAAATCGACTAAGTCCGAGATGCCTTTAAGCAGGGATGCTGTATTAAGATGGGAGATGTAGAAGATCAAGATTCATCTCCATGCAGCATCTCATTCATCTCCCAGCATCCTAACATATGTTTTTCTTAGAATTTATGGAAAATCGACTAAGTCCGAGATGCCTTTAAGTAGGGATGCTGTATTAAGATGGGAGATATAGAAGATCGAGATTCATCTCCATGCAGCATCCCATTCATCTCGCAGCATCCTAACGTGTGTTTTTCTTAGAATTTATGAAAAATCGACTAAGTCCGAGATGCCTTAAAGTAGGGATGCTGTATTAAGATGGGAGATGGAGAAGATCAAGATTCATCTCCATGCAGCATCCCATTCATCTCGCTGCATCCTAACATATGTTTTTCTTAGAATTTATGAAAAATCGACTAAGTCCGAGATGCCTTTAAGTAGGGATGCTGTATAATGATGGGAGATGAAGAAGATCAAGATTCATCTCCATGCAGCATCCCATTCATCTCGCAGCATCCTAACATATGTTTTGCTTAGAATTTATGAAAAATCGACTAAGTCCGAGATGCCTTTAAGTTTTGATGCTGTATTAAGATGGGAGATGAAGAAGATCAAGATTCATCTCCATGCAGCATCTCATACATCTCGCAGCATCCTAACATATGTTTTTCTTAGAATTTATGAAAAATCGACTAAGTCCGAGATGCCTTTAAGTAGGGATGCTTTATTAAGATGGGAGATGAAGAAGATCAAGATTTATCTCCATGCAGCATCCCATTCATCTCGCAGCATCCTAACATATGAATTTCTAAGAATTTATGAAAAATCGACTAAGTCCGAGATGCCTTTAAGTAGGGATGATGTATTGAGATGGGAGATGAAGAAGATCAAGATTCATCTCCATGCAGCATCCCATTCATCTCCCAGCATCCTAACATATGTTTTCTTAGAATTTATGAAAAATCGACTAAGTCCGAGATGCCTTTAGGTAGGGATGCTGTGTTAAGATGGGAGATGAAGAAGATCAAGATTCATCTCCATGCAGCATCCCATTCATCTCGCAGCATCCTAACATATGTTTTTCTTAGAATTTATGAAAAATCGACTAAGTCCGAGATGCATTTAAGTAGGGATGCTGTATTAAGATGGGAGATGAAGTAGATCAAGATTCATCTCCATGCAGCATCCCATTCATCTCGCAGCATCCTAACATATGAATTTCTATGAATTTATGAAAAATCGACTAAGTCCGAGATGGCTTTAAGTAGGGATGCTGTATTGAGATGAGAGATGTAGGAGATCAAGATTCATCTCCATGCAGCATCCCATTCATCTCGCAGCATCCTAACATATGAATTTCTATGAATTTATGAAAAATCGACTAAGTCCGAGATGCCTTTAAGTAGGGATGCTGTATTGAGATGGGAGATGTAGGAGATCAAGATTCATCTCCATGCAGCATCCCATTCATCTCCCAGCATCCTAACATATGAATTTCTTAGAATTTATGAAAAATCGACTAAGTCCGAGATGCCTTTAAGTAGGGATGCTGTATTAAGATGGGAGATGAAGAAGATCAAGATTCATCTCCATGCAGCATCCCATTCATCTCCCAGCATCCTAACATATGAATTTCTATGAATTTATGAAAAATCGACTAAGTCCGAGATGCCTTTAAGTAGGGATGCTGTATTGAGATGGGAGATGTAGGAGATCAAGATTCATCTCCATGCAGCATCCCATTCATCTCCCAGCATCCTAACATATGAATTTCTTAGAATTTATGAAAAATCGACTAAGTCCGAGATGCCTTTAAGAAGGGATGCTGTATTGAGATGGGAGATGAAGAAGATCAAGATTCATCTCCATGCAGCATCCCATTCATCTCGCAGCATCCTAACATATGTTTTTCTTAGAATTTATGAAAAATCGACTAAGTCCGAGATGCCTTTAAGTAGGGATGCTGTATTAAGTTGGGAGATGAAGAAGATCAAGATTCATATCCATGCAGCATCTCATACATCTCCCAGCATCCTAACATATGAATTTCTTAGAATTTATGAAAAATCGACTAAGTCCGAGATGCCTTTAAGTAGGGATGCTGTATTGAGATTGGAGATGTAGGAGATCAAGATTCATCTCCATGCAGCATCCCATTCATCTCGCAGCATCCTTACATATGAATTTCTTCGAATTTATGAAAAATCGACTAAGTCCGAGATTCCTTTAAGTAGGGATGCTGTATTAAGATGGGAGATGAAGAAGATCAAGATTTATCTCCATGCAGCATCCCATTCATCTCGCATCATCCTAACATATGAATTTCTTAGAATTTATGAAAAATCGACTAAGTCCGAGATGCCTTTAAGTAGGGATGCTGTATTAAGATGGGAGATGAAGAAGATCAAGATTCATCTCCATGCAGCATCCCATTCATCTCGCAGCATCCAAACATATGTTTTTCTTAGAATTTATGAAAAATCGACTAAGTCCGAGATGCCTTTAAAAAGGGATGCTGTATTAAGATGGGAGATGAAGAAGATCAAGTTTCATCTCCATGCAGCATCCCATTCATCTCGCAGCATCCTAACATATGTTTTTCTTAGAATTTATGAAAAATCGACTAAGTCCGAGATGCCTTTAAGTAGGGATGCTGTATTAAGATGGGAGATGAAGAAGATCAAGATTCATCTCCATGCAGCATCCCATTCATCTCCCAGCATCCTAACATATGTTTTTCTATGAATTTATGAAAAATCGACTAAGTCCGAGATGCCTTTAAGTAGGGATGCTGTATTAAGATGGGAGATGAAGAAGATCAAGATTCATCTTCATGCAGCATCCCATTCATCTCCCAGCATCCTAACATATGAATTTCTTAGAATTTATGAAAAATCGACTAAGTCCGAGATGCCTTTAAGTAGGGATGCTGTATTAAGATGGGAGATGAAGAAGATCAAGATTCATCTCCATGCAGCATCCCATTCATCTCGCAGCATCCTAACATATGTTTTTCTTAGAATTTATGAAAAATCGACTAAGTCCGAGATGCATTTAAGTAGGGATGCTGTATTAAGATGGGAGATGAAGAAGATCAAGATTCATCTCCATGCAGCATTCCATTCATCTCGCAGCATCCTAACATATGAATTTCTTAGAATTTATGAAAAATCGACTAAGTCCGAGATGCCTTTAAGTAGGGATGCTGTATTAAGATGGGAGATGAAGAAGATCAAGATTCATCTCCATGCAGCATCCCATTCATCTCCCAGCATCCTAACATATGAATTTCTTAGAATGTATGAAAAATCGACTAAGTCCGAGATGCCTTTAAGTAGGGATGCTGTATTAAGATGGGAGATGAAGAAGATCAAGATTCATCTCCATGCAGCATCCCATTCATCTCGCAGCATCCCTACTTATATTTTCTAAGAATTTATGAAAAATCGACTAAGTCCGAGATGCCTTTAAGTAGGGATGCTGTATCGGGATGGGAGATGAAGAAGATCAAGATTCATCTCCATGCAGCATCCCATTCATCTCGCAGCATCCTAACATATGAATTTCTTATAATTTATGAAAAATCGACTAAGTCCGAGATGCCTTTAAGTAGGGATGCTGTATTAAGATGGGAGATGAAGAAGATCAAGATTCATCTCCATGCAGCATCCCATTCATCTCCCAGCATCCTAACATATGAATTTCTTAGAATGTATGAAAAATCGACTAAGTCCGAGATGCCTTTAAGTAGGGATGCTGTATTAAGATGGGAGATGAAGAAGATCAAGATTCATCTCCATGCAGCATCCCATTCATCTCGCAGCATCCTAACATATGAATTTCTTAGAATTTATGAAAAATCGACTAAGTCCGAGATGCCTTTAAGCATGGATGCTGTATTAAGATGGGAGATGAAGAAGATCAAGATTCATCTCCATGCAGCATCCCATTCATCTCCCAGCATCCTAACATATGAATTTCTATGGATTTATGAAAAATCGACTAAGTCCGAGATGCCTTTAAGTAGGGATGCTGTATCGAGATGGGAGATGAAGAAGATCAAGATTCATCTCCATGCAGCATCCCATTCATCTCGCAGCATCCTAACATATGAATTTCTTAGAATTTATGAAAAATCGACTAAGTCCGAGATGCCTTTAAGTAGGGATGCTGTATTAAGATGGGAGATGGAGAAGATCAAGATTCATCTCCATGCAGCATCCCATTCATCTCGCAGCATCCTAACATATGTTTTTCTTAGAATTTATAAAAAATCGACTAAGTCCGAGATGCCTTTAAGTAGGGATGCTGTATTGAGATGGGAGATGAAGAAGATCAAGATTCATCTCCATGCAGCATCTTATTCATCGCGCAGCATCCCAACATATGTTTTTCTTAGAATTTATGAAAAATCGACTAAGTCCAAGATGCCTATAAGTAGGGATGCTTTATTGAGATGGGAGATGAAGAAGATCAAGATTCATCTCCATGCAGCATCCCATTCATCTCGCAGCATCCTAACATATGAATTTCTTAGAATTTATGAAAAATCGACTAAGTCCGAGATGCCTATAAGTAGGGATGCTGTATTGAGATGGGAGATGAAGAAGATCAAGATTCATCTCCATGCAGCATCCCATTCATCTCGCAGCATCCTAACATATGTTTTTCTTAGAATTTATGAAAATTCGACTAAGTCCGAGATGCCTTTAAGTAGGGATGCTGTATTGAGATGGGAGATGTAGAAGATCAAGATTCATCTCCATGCAGCATTCCATTCATCTCGCAGCATCCTAACATATGTTTTTCTTAGAATTTATGAAAAATCGACTAAGTCCGAGATGCCTTTAAGTAGGGATGCTGTATTAAGATGGGAGATGTAGAAGATCAAGATTCATCTCCATGCAGCATCCCATTCATCTCGCAGCATCCTAACATATGTTTTTCTTAGAATTTATGAAAATTCGACTAAGTCCGAGATGCCTTTAAGTAGGGATGCTGTATTGAGATGGGAGATGTAGAAGATCAAGATTCATCTCCATGCAGCATCCCATTCATCTCGCAGCATCCTAACATATGTTTTTCTTAGAATTTATGAAAAATCGACTAAGTCCGAGTTGCCTTTAAGTAGGGATGCTGTATTAAGATGGGAGATGTAGAAGATCAAGATTCATCTCCATGCAGCATCCCATTCATCTCGCAGCATCCTAACATATGTTTTTCTTAGAATTTATGAAAAATCGACTAAGTCCGAGATGCCTTTAAGTAGGGATGCTGTATTGAGATGGGAGATGAACAAGATCAAGATTCATCTCCATGCAGCATCCCATTCATCTCCCAGCAACCTAACATATGTTTTTCTTAGAATTTATGAAAAATCGATTAAGTCCGAGATGCCTTTAAGTAGGGATGCTGTATTAAGATGGGAGATGAAGAAGATCAAGATTCATCTCCATGCAGCATCCCATTTATCTCGCAGCATCCTAACATATGAATTTCTTAGAATTTATGAAAAATCGACTAAGTCCGAGATGCCTATAAGTAGGGATGCTGTATTGAGATGGGAGATGAAGAAGATCAAGATTCATCTCCATGCAGCATCCCATTCATCTCGCAGCATCCTAAGATATGTTTTTCTTAGAATTTATGAAAAATCGACTAAGTCCGAGATGCCTTTAAGTAGGGATGCTGTATTGAGATGGGAGATGAAGAAGATCAAGATTCATCTCCATGCAGCATCTTATTCATCGCGCAGCATCCAAACATATGTTTTTCTTAGAATTTATGAAAAATCGACTAAGTCCGAGATGCCTTTAAGTAGGGATGCTGTATTAAGATGGGAGATGAAGAAGATCAAGATTCATCTCCATGCAGCATCCCTTTCATCTCGCAGCATCCTTACATATGAATTTCTAAGAATTTATGAAAAATCGACGAAGTCCGAGATGCCTTTAAGTAGGGATGCTGTATTAAGATGGGAGATGAAGAAGATCAAGATTCATCTCCATGCAGCATCCCATTCATCTCGCAGCATCCCAACATATGAATTTTTTAGAATTTAGGAAAAATCGACTAAGTCCGAGATGCCTTTAAGTAGGGATGCTGTATTGAGATGGGAGATGAAGAAGATCAAGATTCATCTCCATGCAGCATCCCATTCATTTCGCAGCATCCTTACATATGAATTTCTTAGAATTTATGAAAAATCGACTAAGTCCGAGATGCCTTTAAGTAGGGATGCTGTATTAAGATGGGAGATGAAGAAGATCAAGATTCATCTCCATGCAGCATCCCATTCATCTCGCAGCATCCTAACATATGAATTTCTTAGAATTTATGAAAAATCGACTAAGTCCGAGATGCCTTTAAATAGGGATGCTGTATTAAGATATGAGATGAAGAAGATCAAGATTCATCTCCATGCAGCATCTCATTCATCTCGCAGCATCCTAACATATGTTTTTCTTAGAATTTATGAAAAATCGACTAAGTCCGAGATGCATTTAAGTAGGGATGCTGTATTAAGATGGGAGATGAAGTAGATCAAGATTCATCTCCATGCAGCATCCCATTCATCTCGCAGCATCCTAACATATGAATTTCTATGAATTTATGAAAAATCGACTAAGTCCGAGATGCCTTTAAGTAGGGATGCTGTATTGAGATGGGAGATGTAGGAGATCCAGATTCATCTCCATGCAGCATCCCATTCATCTCCCAGCATCCTAACATATGAATTTCTTAGAATTTATGAAAAATCGACTAAGTCCGAGATGCCTCTAATTAGGGATGCTGTATTAAGATGGGAGATGAAGAAGATCAAGATTCATCTACATGCAGCATCCCATTCATCTCCCAGCATCCTAACATATGAATTTCTTAGAATTTATGAAAAATCGACTAAGTCCGAGATGCCTCTAAGTAGGGATGCTGTATTAAGATGGGAGATGAAGAAGATCAAGATTCATCTCCATGCAGCATCCCATTCATCTCCCAGCATCCTAACATATGAATTTCTTAGAATTTATGAAAAATCGATTAAGTCCGAAATGCCTTTAAGTAGGGATGCTGTATTGAGATGGGAGATGTAGGAGATCCAGATTCATCTCCATGCAGCATCCCATTCATCTCCCAGCATCCTAACATATGAATTTCTTAGAATTTATGAAAAATCGACTAAGTCCGAAATGCCTTTAAGTAGGGATGCTGTATTAAGATGGGAGATGAAGAAGATCAAGATTTATCTCCATGCAGCATCCAATTCATCTCCCAGCATCCTTACATATAAATTTCTTTGAATTTATGAAAAATCGACTAAGTCCGAGATGCCTTTAAGTAGGGATGCTGTATTGAGATGGGAGATGTAGGAGATCAAGATTTATCTCCATGCAGCATCCCATACATCTCGCAGCATCCTAACATATGAATTTCTTAGAATTTATGAAAAATCGACTAAGTCCGAGATGCCTTTAAGTAGGGATGCTGTATTAAAATGGGAGATGAAGAAGATCAAGATTCATCTCCATGCAGCATCCCATTCATCTCCCAGCATCCTAACATATGAATTTCTTAGAATTTATGAAAAATCGACTAAGTCCGAGATGCCTCTAAGTAGGGATGCTGTATTAAGATGGGAGATGAAGAAGATCAAGATTCATCTCCATGCAGCATCCCATTCATCTCCCAGCATCCTAACATATGAATTTCTTAGAATTTATGAAAAATCGACTAAGTCCGAGATGCCTTTAAGTAGGGATGCTGTATTAAGATGGGAGATGAAGAAGATCAAGATTAATCTCCATGCAGCATCCCATTCATCTCCCAGCATCCTAACATATGAATTTCTTAGAATTTATGAAAAATCGACTAAGTCCGAGATGCCTCTAATTAGGGATGCTGTATTAAGATGGGAGATGAAGAAGATCAAGATTCATCTCCATGCAGCATCCCATTCATCTCCCAGCATCCTAACATATGAATTTCTTAGAATTTATGAAAAATCTACTAAGTCCGAGATGCCTCTAAGTAGGGATGCTGTATTAAGATGGGAGATGAAGAAGATCAAGATTCATCTCCATGCAGCATCCCATTCATCTCCCAGCATCCTAACATATGAATTTCTTAGAATTTATGAAAAATCGATTAAGTCCGAGATGCCTTTAAGTAGGGATGCTGTATTGAGATGGGAGATGTAGGAGATCAAGATTCATCTCCATGCAGCATCCCATTCATCTCGCAGCATCCTAACATATGTTTTTCTTAGAATTTATGAAAAATCGACTAAGTCCGAGATGCCTTTAAGTAGGGATGCTGTATTTGTATGGGAGATGAAGAAGATCAAGATTCATCTCCATGCAGCATCCCATTCATCTCCCAGCATCCTAACATATGAATTTCTTAGAATTTATGAAAAATCGATTAAGTCCGAGATGCCTTTAAGTAGGGATGCTGTATTGAGATGGGAGATGTAGGAGATCAAGATTCATCTCCATGCAGCATCCCATTCATCTCGCAGCATCCTAACATATGTTTTTCTTAGAATTTATGAAAAATCGACTAAGTCCGAGATGCCTTTAAGTAGGGATGCTGTATTAAGATGGGAGATGGAGAAGATCAAGATTCATCTCCATGCAGCATCCCATTCATCTCGCAGCATCCTAACATATGAATATCTAAGAATTTATGAAAAATCGACTAAGTCCGAGATGCCTTTAAGTAGGGATGCTGTATTGAGATTGGAGATGTAGGAGATCAAGATTCATCTCCATGCAGCATCCCATTCATCTCGCAGCATCCTACCATATGAATTTCTAAGAATTTATGAAAAATCGACTAAGTCCGAGATGCCTTTAAGTAGGGATGCTGTATTGAGATGGGAGATGTAGGAGATCAAGATTCATCTCCATGCAGCATCCCATTCATCTCGCAGCATCCTAACATATGTTTTTCTTAGAATTTATGAAAAATCGACTAAGTCCGAGATGGCTTTAAGTAGGGATGCTGTATTAAGATGGGAGATGGAGAAGATCAAGATTCATCTCCATGCAGCATCCCATTCATCTCCCAGAATCCTAACATTTGTTTTTCTTAGAATTTATTAAAAATCGACTAAGTCCGAGATGCCTTTAAGTAGGGATGCTGTATTAAGATGGGAGATGAAGAAGATCAAGATTCATCTCCATGCAGCATCCCATTCATCTCCCAGCATCCTAACATATGAATTTCTTAGAATTTATGAAAAATCGATTAAGTCCGAGATGCCTTTAAGTAGGGATGCTGTATTGAGATGGGAGATGTAGGAGATCAAGATTCATCTCCATGCAGCATCCCATTCATCTCGCAGCATCCTAACATATGTTTTTCTTAGAATTTATGAAAAATCGACTAAGTCCGAGATGCCTTTAAGTAGGGATGCTGTATTTGTATGGGAGATGAAGAAGATCAAGATTCATCTCCATGCAGCATCCCATTCATCTCCCAGCATCCTAACATATGAATTTCTTAGAATTTATGAAAAATCGACTAAGTCCGAGATGCCTCGTGGAGGCAAACTTATAAATATTCCACGTCAACTCGCTATCTCGTACCGCCTTGACGGTATACTTGGTCCAAGGGCCATTTCCAGCGACTTGGTCGCAATTTCGCTCTAAGTTTCGCTAATACCTTCGTCCGTGGACATGGTGATTTTTTGTTCGTATTTTTCCTTGATAGTCCCACTCAAGACTATTCCATACCAGAGCAAAGCGTCCCGCTAAGTGCCATACAGCCCGAGCAGTAATTCATGAAAGGTACCTCTACCAGTTTTTGCCATACATGGGTACAAACATTGGATCGCCCATATCTCCACTTTGGAGGCCAGCCAGCACCTTAGCCCCATATACTTTTTTGTTGGTCATACCATGCACCAAATATAATTGTTCTACGCCAACTTGCTATCTCTTCTCCAACTTGCCGTTATTCTTGGTACAAGTCCCATTTCCATAGTTTTTGGTACCAATTTGCTCTATGTTTCGCTAATAGCTTCGGCCATGGACAAGCTGATTTTCTATTTGTATTTTTCCTTGATAGTCCCACTCAAGACCATTCCAAAACACACCGCAACTTGTCGCTCGGTGGCAAACTGACCGAGTTATAATTCATGAAAAGTACCTCAACTTGGTACACCACGTGGTCGGCCCAACCCATAAACCGACCAAACGACCGACTTGGAGCACCCTGACCGGGTTGCTTCCATATAATGAAAGTTGCGTCTCTACACGCCCAACTTATGAATATTCTACGCCAAGTCGCTATCTCTTACCGGTAAGCCGGTATTCACCTTCCAAGGGTGATTTTGGTCAAGTGCCATTTCCTGCGACTTGGTCCCCGAATTGGACCATCATCACCTAATATCTCCGTGGTCTTTCAACTCAGCCTCATGAAACTGTCAGGGTAGATAGGTCTCCCCAAGACCTTTCCAACGGTATGCCGTTTGCCTCAATCGGCCATCTACAGCCGAAGTTATTCATGGTACTTGGTACCTTACCCTGTTTTTTCCATACTTGTTCGTACGTGGGTACACACTTTGTATCGCCCATATCACCACTTTGGAGGCCAGCCAGCACCTTGGCCCCATATACTTTTTTGTTGGTCATACCATGCACCAAATATAATTGTACTACGTCAACTTGCTATCTCTTCTCCAACTTGCCGTTATTCTTGGTCCAAGTCCCATTTCATTCGTTTTTGGACCCATTTTGCTATATGTTTCACTAATAGCTTCGGCCATGGACAAGCTGATTTTCTATTTGTATTTTTGCTTGATAGTCCCACTCAAGACCATTCCAAATCACACCGGAACTTGTCGCTCGGTGGCAAACTGACCGAGTTATAATTCATGAAAGGTACCTCAACTTGGTACACCACGTGGTCGGCCCAAACCATAAACCGACCAAACGACCGACTTGGAGCACCCTGACCGGGTTGGCCCCATATAATGAAAGTTGCGTCTCTACACGCCCAACTTATAATTGTTCTACACCAAGTCTCTATCTCTTACCGCCTGCTCGGTATTTTACTCGTAAGTCCAAATTTCACAACTTGTACTTTTTGGCCCAATGTACTCGAGTTTCAATTTTGGTAACATTTTTCGACTTTGTCGTTTAATAACTTCCAAATCATGCTAGTTAGCGCTTTGCTTTCTTCTAGTCGTATCTAGCGCTGGGTGTTACCTTTCCAAAACATATCCTAGCTTTACAATCCATGCCATACAGCCGGAGCTACATGGTGCACAAGTCAAATCCATTTTAGCCATGTTTCATTTTTGCCTATTTTTGACCACTCGTATCACCCTTCCAGAGTGGTCCGATCTTCTCGCTGTCTATGGCCGACTTTTAGGTCTCGTAGAGGCAAACTTATAAGTATTCTACGTCAACCCGCTATCTCTTACCGCCTGCTCGGTATTCTTGGTCTTGTGTGATTTTTGGCCATTTTGGTATTATTTTTCCACTTTGTCGCTTAATAACTCAGTTTTGCTCAACACTTAGCGCTTCGGTTGTTTGGGATTATAGTTAGCGCTCGGTTCGACCTTTCCAACACTGATCTTAGCTTGTCGATCCGTTCCATACAGCCTGAGTTATTCGCGATACCGTGTTTCAACCCATTTCTCAAGTATCGTTTTGGTCCAACTTTGAACCAGCCATATCACCCTGATGGGTACCTCCGATCTTCTCGCTTTATATTGGCCAAAGTTAGGTCTTGTGGTAACGTACTTATGATTGTTCTACGCCGTGTTCGTAGCTCTTATCGTTCGCCCGCTATTTTCGATCATAAGGTGAATTTTCGCCTCTAAACCACCATTTTTCACCTTTGCCCTCTAATATGACCGACTTGCTCAACACCTAGCGCTTCGCTTGGTAGGACACATAGCTAGCGCTCGTCAAGACCTTTCCAACGCATATCCAAGCTTTCCGATCCGAGCCATACAGCCTGAGCTATAGGCGATACCGTTTTTCCCATTTTCTTGGTCACATGCACTTTAGGGTACCCCTTTTTGCCTTTGACCCCTAATACCTCCTCCGGGTCACTAGTAGGCGCTCAGCTTGGTAGGATACATAGCTAGAGCAGGCCTTCACCTTTCCAAAACTGCCAAAAGTGTACCGATCCGACATCTAGAACCAAAGTTATGGTCATTCCCATCATGCTCTACTTTCATGGTCAACCTCCACCAAGCACACCTAGGTTGGACCAACTTTCACCAACTCATCTCGAACCCCAAATTTGCTTCGACCTACTAGGTTTCCCTAGCAAAGTGGTCAAAACATCCATTACAACACGACTGGTCTTTCTGGTGGTCGACCTAGGCGACTTTGTTCGACGACCACCACCCCATGGAACTAAAAGACGTCCCTTGATACGGACCACCGATACATTTTCCGGCCTGTCTAAACTACACTCATCGAAATTTTTTTGGGTCCCCACCGTCATACAAGTTTCCCTAGGTCAAGTTTTTATTCCGGATCGGCCGCGGACCTCACTTTTCATTATCTAGGGAGGCCATAGGGCCCCAAAAGGGGTTTTTTAAAATTTTCGACACTTTCGACTTTGGTCGGATTTTTTCCGATTTTGGTCCGACCTAGGGACTTGGTGGTCCAAGGAGCCTCGGGACCAAACTTTTTTCTCAGGGGTCCCTACCTCCATACAACTTTGCCTAGGTCAATTTTTTGTTCCAAATCGACCGCGGATTTCACTTTTCAATATCTGGGGCTCGTGTAGAGTCCGAATATGAGGTTTTCTCATTTTTCGACATTTTCGACTTTTTTCGACTTTTTTCGGGTTTTTCGACCTAGGGGTCCGCCGAACAAATTTTGGGTCAAAAATTTTTATTGAACTAGTCGAAAGTACGCAAAAAGATAAGACTTTTTGCCGAAGACACCATGCCCCGGAACCGACTCCTTCCCCTTCAAAATTGGGGACAAACGTGATTTTTGAAACTTTTCCTTAGGGAGCCCAAGACTTAGAAAATTTTCAAATTCTCGATTTTTCGATTGCGAGCTAGCGCTTTGCGGTCTTCGGCAATGTTGTAGATCTCGACGAGATAAGACTTTTTGGTCAAGGGACATTTTGCCCTCCGACCCCTCCTTCCCCCCGCAAATCGCCCCCCAAAGTGCAATTTTTGCATTTTCACCTCTTTGCACGCACTGTTCGGCCCAAATGGCCACTTTCTATGGGTCTGAGCGCTTTGCGGTCTTCGGCAAACTTTTAGAGCGTACCAAGCCCTAATTATAATTCTTCTACACCACCTTCGTACCTCTTCATCCCTGGCCGCTATTCGCGTACCAAGGTAATTTTTGTTCATTTTGTCAACATTTTTCATCTTTGACTGCTTATATCGGCCTTGCCATGAACCGATAGCGCTTCGCTGTGTTCTAACGTAAGTTAGTACTGCTCAATACCTTTCCAAATCATGTCTTAGATTGTCATTTGCTTGCATACAGCCGGAGCTATGAGCGATACCGTAAAAAGTACCGAAACTTGGAAAAATCCTTTGATCGCCCATATCCCCCCTTTGGGGGCCAGATATCGAAAAAAGTTCTGATTCAAAAAGTTGCGCATTAACGTGTTCTAGTTATGCCTAGAACATTTCACTTCGCTAGCTGGCCTGCAACTTAGCCGTAATTGGGATTTTAGGGTGTTCTTGGAGGGCCCATTTCCTGCGACTTGGTATCTTTTGGGCCCAATGTTTCTCTAATATCTCCACGAGTTTTCCAGATAGCCTTTTCAAACTTTCAGGGTGCCTAGAACACCTCAAGACCTTTCCAACGCTATGCCGTTTGCCTCGCTCGGACATCTACAGCCAAAGTTATTCGAGGTACACTTTACCTTACCCTGTTTTCTCAGTACTTGGTCGAAAATTTCGATCAGCCATATGACCGACTTGGACAACCCTGAGCGGGTTGGCCCCATATAACTAAACTTTCGTCTCGTGGAGGCAAACTTATAAATATTCCACGTCAACTCGCTATCTCGTACCGCCTTGACGGTATACTTGGTCCAAGGGCCATTTCCAGCGACTTGGTCGCAATTTCGCTCTAAGTTTCGCTAATACCTTCGTCCGTGGACATGGTGATTTTTTGTTCGTATTTTTCCTTGATAGTCCCACTCAAGACTATTCCATACCAGAGCCAAGCGTCCCGCTAAGTGCCATACAGCCTGAGCAGTAATTCATGAAAGGTACCTCTACCAGTTTTTGCCATACTTGGGTACAAACTTTGGATCGCCCATATCTCCACTTTGGAGGCCAGCCAGCACCTTGGCCTCATATACTTTTTTGTTGGTCATACCATGCACCAAATATAATTGTTCTACGCCAACTTGCTATCTCTTCTCCAACTTGCCGTTATTCTTGGTCCAAGTCCCATTTCATTCGTTTTTGGACCCATTTTGCTATATGTTTCACTAATAGCTTCGGCCATGGACAAGCTGATTTTCTATTTGTATTTTTCCTTGATAGTCCCACTCAAGACCATTCCAAAACACACCGCAGCTTGTCGCTCGGTGGCAAACTGACCGAGTTATAATTCATGAAAGGTACCTCAACTTGGTACACCACGTGGTCGGCCCAAACCATAAACCGACCAAACGACCGACTTAGAGCACCCCGACCGGGTTGGCCCCATATAATGAAAGTTGCGTCTCTACACGCCCAACTTATGAATATTCTACGCCAAGTCGCTATCTCTTACCGGTAAGCCGGTATTCACCTTCCAAGGGGGATTTTGGTCAAGTGCCATTTCCTGCGACTTGGTCCCCGAATACGACCATCATCACCTAATATCTCCGTGGTCTTTCAACTCAGCCTCATTAAACTTTCAGGGTAGATAGGTCTCCCCGAGACCTTTCCAACGGTGAGCCGTTTGCCTCGCTCGGCCATCTACAGCCGAAGTTATTAATGGTACTTGGTACCTTACCCTGTTTTTTCCATACTTGTTCGTACTTGGGTACAAACTTTGGATCGCCCATATCTCCACTTTGGAGGCCAGCCAGCACCTTGGCCCCATATACTTTTTTGTTGGTGATACCATGCACCAAATATAATTGTTCTACGCAAGCTTGCTATCTCTTCTCCAACTTGCCGTTATTCTTGGTCCAATTCCCATTTCATTCGTTTTTGGACCCATTTTGCTATATGTTTCACTAATAGCTTCGGCCATGGACAAGCTGATTTTCGATTGGTATTTTTCCTTGATAGTCCCACTCAAGACCATTCCAAAACACACCGCAGCTTGTCGCTCGGTGGCAAACTGACCAAGTTATAATTCATGAAAGGTACCTCAACTTGGCACACCACGTGGTCGGCCCAAACCATAAACCATCCAAACGACCGACTTGGAGCACCCTGACCGGGTTGGCCCCATATAATAAAAGTTGCGTCTCTACACGCCCAACTTATGAATATTCTACGCCAAGTCGCTATCTCTTACCGGTAAGCCGGTATTCACCTTCCAAGGGTGATTTTGGTCAAGTGCCATTTCCTGCGACTTGGTCCCCGAATTGGACCATCATCACCTAATATCTCCGTGGTCTTTCAACTCAGCCTCAT
>NW_026689843.1:87500-127144 GCF_943734765.1 Anopheles ziemanni | reverse complement strand
GATTTTTCATAAATCATAAGAAATTCATATGTTAGGATGCTGCGAGATGAATGGGATGCTGCATGGAGATGAATCTTGATCTTCTTCATCTCCCATCTTAATACAGCATCCCTACTTAGAGGCATCTCGGACTTAGTCGATTTTTCATAAATTCTAAGAAAAACATATGTTAGGATGCTGCGCGATGAATGGGATGCTGCATGGAGATGAATCTTGATCTTCTTCATCTCCCATCTCAATACAGCATCCCTATTTACAGGCATCTCGGACTTAGTCGATTTTTCATAAATTCTAAGAAATTCATATGTTAGGATGCTCGGAGATGAATGGGATGCTGCATGGAGATGAATCTTGATCTTCGTCATCTCCCATCTTAATACAGCATCCCTATTTAAAGGCATCTCGGACTTAGTCGATTTTTCATAAATTCTTAGAAAAACATATGTTAGGATGCTGCGAGATGAATGGGATGCTGCGTAGAGATGAATCTTGATCTCCTACATCTCTCATCTCAATACAGCATCCCTGCTTAAAGGCATCTCGGACTTAGTCGATTTTTCATAAATTCTAAGAAATTCATGTGTTAGGATGCTGCGAGATGAATGGGATGCTGCATGGAGATGAATCCTAATCTTCTTCATCTCCCATCTTAATACAGCATCCCTACTTAAAGGCATCTCGGACTTAGTCGATTTTTCATAAATTCATAGAAATTCATATGTTAGGATGCTGCGCGATGAATGGGATGCTGCATGGAGATGAATCTTGATCTTCTTCATCTCCCATCTTAATACAGCATCCCTACTTAAATGCATCTCGGTCTTAGTCGATTTTTCATAAATTCTAAGAAAAACATATGTTAGGATGCTGGGAGATGAATGGGATGCTGCATGCAGATGAATATTGATCTCCTACATCTCCCGTCTCAATACAGCATCCCTACTTAAAGGCATCTCGGACTTAGTCGATTTTTCATAAATTCATAGAAATTCATATGTTAGGATGCTGCGAGATGAATGGGATGCTGCATGGAGATGAATCTTGATCTCCTTCATCTCTCATCTCAATACAGCATCCCTACTTAAAGCCATCTCGGACTTAGTCGATTTTTCATAAATTCATAGAAATTCATATGTAAGGATGCTGCGTGATGAATGGGATGCTGCATGGAGATGAATCTTGATCTTCTTCATCTCCCATCTTAATACAGCATCCCTACTTAAAGGCATCTCGGACTTAGTCGATTTTTCATAAATTCTAAGAAATTCATATGTTAGGATGCTGGGAGATGAATGGGATGCTGCATGGAGATGAATTTTGATCTCCTACATCTCCCATCTCAATACAGCATCCCTACTTAAAGCCATCTCGGACTTAGTCGATTTTTCATAAATTCATAGAAATTCATATGTTAGGATGCTGCGAGATGAATGGGATGCTGCATGGAGATGAATCTTGATCTCCTACATCACCCATCTCAATACAGCATCCCTACTTAAAGGCATCTCGGACTTAGTCGATTTTTCATAAATTCTAAGAAATTCATATGTTAGGATGCTGGGAGATGAATAAGATGCTGCATGGAGATGAATCTTGATCTCCTACATCTCCCATCTCAATACAGCATCCCTACTTAAAGGCATCTCGGACTTAGTCGATTTTTCATAAATTCATAGAAATTCATATGTTAGGATGCTGCGAGATGAATGGGATGCTGCATGGAGATGAATCTTGATCTCCTACATCACCCATCTCAATACAGCATCCCTACTTAAAGGCATCTCGGACTTAGTCGATTTTTCATAAATTCATAGAAATTCATATGTTAGGATGCTGCGAGATGAATGGGATGCTGCATGGAGATGAATCTTGATCTCCTACATCTCCCATCTCAATACAGCATCCCTACTTAAAGGCATCTCGGACTTAGTCGATTTTTCATAAATTCTAAGAAATTCATATGTTAGGATGCTGCGAGATGAATGGGGTGCTGCATGGAGATGAATCTTGATCTCCTACATCTCCCATCTCAATACAGCATCCCTACTTAAAGGCATCTCGGACTTAGTCGATTTTTCATAAATTCTAAAAAATTCATATGTTAGAATGCTGGGAGATGAATAAGATGCTGCATGGAGATGAATCTTGATCTCCTACATCTCCCATCTCAATACAGCATCCCTACTTAAAGGCATCTCGGACTTAGTCGATTTTTCATAAATTCCAAGAAATACATATGTTAGGATGCTGGGAGATGAATAAGATGCTGCATAGAGATGAATCTTGATCTCCTACATCTCCCATCTCAATACAGCATCCCTACTTAAAGGCATCTCGGACTTAGTCGATTTTTCATAAATTCTAAGAAATTCATATGTTAGGATGCTGGGAGATGAATAAGATGCTGCATGGAGATGAACCTTGATCTCCTACATCTCCCATCTCAATACAGCATCCCTACTTAAAGTCATCTCGGACTTAGTCGATTTTTCATAAATTCATAGAAATTCATATGTTAGGATGCTGCGAGATGAATGGGATGCTGCATGGAGATGAATCTTGATCTCCTACATCACCCATCTCAATACAGCATCCCTACTTAAAGGCATCTCGGACTTAGTCGATTTTTCATAAATTCTAAGAAATTCATATGTTAGGATGCTGGGAGATGAATAAGATGCTGCATGGAGATGAATCTTGATCTCCTACATCTCCCATCTCAATACAGCATCCCTACTTAAAGGCATCTCGGACTTAGTCGATTTTTCATAAATTCATAGAAATTCATATGTTAGGATGCTGCGAGATGAATGGGATGCTGCATGGAGATGAATCTTGATCTCCTACATCTCCCATCTCAATACAGCATCCCTACTTAAAGGCATCTCGGACTAAGTCGATTTTTCATAAATTCTTAGAAATTCATATGTTAGGATGCTGCGAGATGAATGGGATGCTGCATGGAGATGTATCTTGATCTCCTACATCTCCCATCTCAATACAGCATCCCTACTTAAAGGCATCTCGGACTTTGTCGATTTTTCATAAATTCTAAGAAAAACATATGTTAGGATGCTGGGAGATGAATGGGATGCTGCATGGAGATGAATCTTGATCTCCTACATCTCCCATCACAATACAGCATCCCTACTTAAAGGCATCTCGGACTTAGTCGATTTTTCATAAATTCTTAGAAATTCATATGTTAGGATGCTGCGAGATGAATGGGATGCTGCATGGAGATGTATCTTGATCTCCTACATCTCCCATCTCAATACAGCATCCCTACTTAAAGCCATCTCGGACTTAGTCGATTTTTCATAAATTCACAGAAATTCATATGTAACGATGCTGCGAGATGAATGGGATGCTGCATGAAGATGAATCTTGATCTCCTACATCTCCCATCTCAATACAGCATCCCTACTTAAAGGCATCTCGGACTTAGTCGATTTTTCATAAATTCTTAGAAATTCATATGTTAGGATGCTGCGAGATGAATGGGATGCTGCATGGAGATTAATCTTGATCTTCTTCATCTCCCATCTCAATACAGCATCCCTACTTAAAGGCATCTCGGACTAAGTCGATTTTTCATAAATTCTAAGAAAAACATATGTTAGGATGCTGCGAGATGAATGGGATGCTGCATGGAGATGAATCTTGATCTTCTCCATCTCCCATCTCGATACAGCATCCCTACTTAAAGGCATCTCGGACTTAGTCGATTTTTCATAAATTCTAAGAAATTCATATGTTAGGATGCTGCGAGATGAATGGGATGCTGCATGGAGATGAATCTTGATCTCCTACATCTCCCATCTCAATACAGCATCCCTACTTAAAGGCATCTCGGACTTAGTCGATTTTTCATAAATTCATAGAAATTCATATGTTAGGATGCTGCGAGATGAATGGGATGCAGCATGGAGATGAATCTTGATCTCCTACATCTCCCATCTCAATACAGCATCCCTACTTAAAGCCATCTCGGACTTAGTCGATTTTTCATAAATTCATAGAAATTCATATGTTAGGATGCTGCGAGATGAATGGGATGCTGCATGGAGATGAATCTTGATCTCCTACATCTCCCATCACAATACAGCATCCCTACTTAAAGGCATCTCGGACTTAGTCGATTTTTCATAAATTCTTAGAAATTCATATGTTAGGATGCTGCGAGATGAATGGGATGCTGCATGGAGATGTATCTTGATCTCCTACATCTCCCATCTCAATACAGCATCCCTACTTAAAGGCATCTCGGACTTAGTCGATTTTTCATTAATTCTAAGAAAAACATATGTTAGGATGCTGCGAGATGAATGGGATGCTGCATGGAGATGAATCTTGATCTTCTTCATCTCCCATCTCAATACAGCATCCCTACTTAAAGCCATCTCGGACTTAGTCGATTTTTCATAAATTCATAGAAATTCATATGTTAGGATGCTGCGAGATGAATGGGATGCTGCATGGAGATTAATCTTGATCTTCTTCATCTCCCATCTCAATACAGCATCCCTACTTAAAGGCATCTCGGACTTAGTCGATTTTTCATAAATTCTTAGAAATTCATATGTTAGGATGCTGCGAGATGAATGGGATGCTGCATGGAGATGTATCTTGATCTCCTACATCTCCCATCTCAATACAGCATCCCTACTTAAAGGCATCTCGGACTTAGTCGATTTTTCATAAATTCTTAGAAAAACATATGTTTGGATGCTGCGAGATGAATGGGATGCTGCATGGAGATGAATCTTGATCTCCTACATCTCCCATCTCAATACAGCATCCCTACTTAAAGCCATCTCGGACTTAGTCGATTTTTCATAAATTCATAGAAATTCATATGTTAGGATGCTGCGAGATGAATGGGATGCTGCATGGAGATGAATCTTGATCTCCTACATCTCCCATCTCAATACAGCATCCCTACTTAAAGGCATCTCGGACTTAGTCGATTTTTCATAAATTCTAAGAAATTCATATGTTATGATGCTGCGAGATGAATGGGATGCTGCATGGAGATGAATCTTGATCTCCTACATCTCCCATCTTAATACAGCATCCCTACTTAAAGGCATCTCGGACTTTGTCGATTTTTCATAAATTCTAAGAAAAACATATGTTAGGATGCTGGGAGATGAATGGGATGCTGCATGGAGATGAATCTTGATCTCCTTCATCTCCCATCTCAATACAGCATCCCTACTTAAAGCCATCTCGGACTTAGTCGATTTTTCATAAATTCATAGAAATTCATATGTTAGGATGCTGCGAGATGAATGGGATGCTGCATGGAGATGAATCTTGATCTCCTACATCTCCCATCTCAATACAGCATCCCTACTTAAAGGCATCTCGGACTTAGTCGATTTTTCATAAATTCTAAGAAAAACATATGTTAGGATGCTGCGAGATGAATGGGATGCTGCATGGAGATGAATCTGGATCTTCTTCATCTCTCATCTCAATACAGCATCCCTACTTAAAGGCATCTCGGACTTAGTCGATTTTTCATAAATTCTAAGAAAAACATATGTTAGGATGCTGCGAGATGCATGGGATGCTGCATGGAGATGAATCTTGATCTTCTTCATCTCCCATCTTAATACAGCATCCCTACTTAAAGGCATCTCGGACTTAGTCGATTTTTCATAAATTCTAAGAAAAACATATGTTGGGATGCTGCGAGATGAATGGGATGCTGCATGGAGATGAATCTTGATCTTCTTCATCTCCCATCTCAATACAGCATCCTTACTTAAAGGCATCTCGGACTTAGTCGATTTTTCATAAATTCTAAGAAATTCATATGTTGGGATGCTGGGAGATGAATGGGATGCTGCATGGAGATGAATCTTGATCTTCTTCATCTCCCATCTTAATACAGCATCCCTACTATATAGTTGATAGGGCAGATATTTGCGAGATCTGTCGTCGGTGCGAGACCATACGATCAGCATCATTATCCAGACTTCAACTCAATGACACGGAGAACCCGCGATTGGTTTGACTAATAAGTGCACCAGTTCCCGCGAGGGTCCTGGCATGTTGCATGTATTAGCTCTAGATTTTCCACAGTTATCCAAGTAACTAGGTTGATGATCTCGTAAATTATAGCTGTTATACTGAGCCTTATGCGGTTTCACATTAAATCTGTTTGTACTTAGACATGCATGGCTTAACCTTTGAGACGAGCGTATATTACTGGTAGGATCAACCAGAATTCCGACTTTGCGTTCGAATGTTCATTGTCCCATTGCACCCGGAGGAGCAAACACCACGTTCTATATGTTGTCAAGTCCGGTAGCACACGGGAGGCGAGCCCCCGTGCGAACCTCATTGCCCTCGTATCACACACACCCGATGCACCGGACAGGCACTTGAGCGGCATTCGACTCCGCTAAGCGCTCGTGCGCCCGATTGTGCATGCGCTGACGGGGCCTTCATACCCCTACCACAGCGACCTTATGCCAAACTTCCATGAATACTTAGGTGAGCTGACAAGGGCCTTCATTTCCCTACCATCAACTAACGGACACGCTAGGCGCGTCCGATCATTGCAACTGCGGGGCTTTCATACCCCAATCACCACAGTACGCAATTCACCAGAGTTTAATCACAACCCCCCCGGACATGGCACACTATTAACTTGCAACAAAAACTTAGTGTGTGCCGGGCACATCGGTTCCACAAAATCATTCCCGATGTACCCCAATTGGGGTTGCGAACGCATTCACGGTCCTCTGACACACCCAACCAAGCGTGGATACTACATACCTCAAACACCCAGTACACTAACAGACAAATCAATATATGGTTGCTTTCCCCCAGACATTTGCCAATCACTTGGCACCCGGACGGGAACTCGCTCCTGATTGCGCCAATGCCACCCATTTGCCAAGAGCGAGTTCTGTATGTAGATTTCATTTGGAAAGACAACCGTGTACTGGATATTCTATCCGACGATTACAGATGACGAGTACGAGACTCGACTACACTCACGGATAATACATTTTGGGTCGAGATTGCTTTCGGGGTTTTCGATTGGTCTTGCGCTTGTAAACGTATAACTTTGACTTGTGGTAACCTCGGTATGTTAGTCGATCACGTGGTTGTGAACTGGTAAGGGTGAGCAATCTGTTCACTTGCACTCTGGGTAGGAATAGGTGAGCGCTATAGGTTAAGATCATTGTATGGTTCCATCGTGATGACTTTCGCTAGATAGTAGGATGTTTGGATAGTTATAACGTTTTTGGCCATTTGTTCATAGTGTTCGGTTCATTGAGGAATTCGATTGGTCTTTGCTTCACACACGTGGTCGATCACTTGGATGTGAACTTGGGTGGGAATAAGGTGTTCACTAGTGCTCTTAGGTTTTGGATCAGTACTGAGCACTTGATTGGTTTCGCATAATATGTATCCATAGTGATGACTCTTTCCAGCTTAAGATTTCGTGACCGGTTTCGAATCCTTCCCACGTTCGCTTTTACTTGGTTAGGTTTTCGAGTGTAGATTTGAAAGCAATCTCATGTATGTATCCCATCTGATATAAGCCACTGACAGTTCATGTCACCTCGTTCAACTCTCGCTGGGTCACAGAAGTATGTTACTGCGCCCATTATCCCTACTCGGATAGGTTCGGTTCGTTCGTTTTATACTACGGTGAGTAAACTCAATTTGTGCATCGCATAGCCATGGAAAGCAAGCTTTCGCGGGCCTCTTCGACTGTTTTGATACGAGCTGTGCCCGTGATGCTTGTCATCCCAGGATACTAGACCCCTTTGGACGACCGCATGACCATCAGAAAGTAAATTCCACGTTCGATTTGGGGTGTGAACCCCGAACATAAAGTCTTTGTGTAGAACCACGAGGGCTCTATAGTACCGATTCTCTCGGTACGCTTGGTCCGTGTTCCTTTATGTTCGTACTCTTGTGTGTATAATATTCATGTTCGATTTGGGATATTTGCTACTGTCACCGTTTGAGTACCATGGGGCTTGAACCCCTAACATAAAGTCTTTGTGTAGAACCACGAGGGCTCTGTAGTACCAATTCTCTCGGTACGCTTGGTCCGTGTTCCTTTATGTTTGTACTCTTGTGTGTATAATATTCATGTTCGGTTTGGGATATTTGCTACTTTCACCAGGGTCCCGTTCTTCATACAAGTCTGCCTTGCTAATGTGGTAACTTTATAGTGTAGTTCTGACATCCCAATTTTGGGACTTAGCCGATTTTTCATGTATTTCCATATGACCCGTAGGGTCCCTTTCTTCATACAAGCTTGCCTAGGGCGATCGGTCAAAACTTGTCTTACTATTCGATTGGTCTTCGCACTTTCACCCTAGGCAGTTCGCCTAGGTCTGTCTTCTTGAGGAGGCCAAAACCCGAAATAAGGAGGTTCGGCCGACCCTGAAACCTCCCCTGTCAGAACTACACTAACCCGATTTTTCAGGGTCCTCAGCGCCATACAACTTTGCCTAGGTCACTTGTACTCTTGACTTAGGCCATCCGACTTGGTCCGTGTTTCTTCCTAGGGTTCACCTAGGTACTTTGCCTTGCTTGATGTGGTAACTTTTTAGTGTAGTTCAGACATCCCAATTTTGGGACTTAGCCGATTTTTCGTATATTTCCATATGACCCATAGGGTCCCTTTCTTCATACAAGCTTGCCTAGGGCGATCGGTCAAAACTTGTCTTACTATTCGATTGGTCTTCGCACTTTCACCCTAGGCACTTTGCCTAGGTCTGTCTTCTTGAGGAGGCCAAAACCCGAAATAAGGAGGTTCAGCCGACCCAGAAACCTCCCCTGTCAGAACTACACTAACCCGATTTTTCAGGGTCCTCACCGTCATACAACTTTTCCTAGGTCACTTGTACCCTTGACTTAGGCCATCTGACTTGGTCCGTGTTTCTTCCTAGGGTTCACCTAGGTACTTTGCCTTGCTTGATGTGGTAACTTTTTAGTGTAGTTCAGACATCCCCATTTTGGGACTTAGCCGATTTTTCATGAATTTCCATATGACCCAAAGGGTCCCTTTCTTCATACAAGCTTGCCTAGGGCGATCGGTCAAAACTTGTCTTACTATTCGATTGGTCTTCGCACTTTCACCCTAGGCAGTTTGCCTAGGTCTGTCTTCTTGAGGAGGCCAAAACCCGAAATAAGGAGGTTCAGCCGACCCAGAAACCTCCCCTGTCAGAACTACACTAACCCGATTTTTCAGGGTCCTCAGCGCCATACAACTTTGCCTAGGTCACTTGTACTCTTGACTTAGGCCATCCGACTTGGTCCGTGTTTCTTCCTAGGGTTCATCTAGGTACTTTGCCTTGCTTGATGTGGTAACTTTTTAGTGTAGTTCAGACATCCCCATTTTGGGACTTAGCCGATTTTTCATGAATTTCCATATGACCCAAAGGGTCCCTTTCTTCATACAAGCTTGCCTAGGGCGATCGGTCAAAACTTGTCTTACTATTCGATTGGTCTTCGCACTTTCACCCTAGGCAGTTTGCCTAGGTGTAGCTTCTTGAGGAGGTCAAAACCCGAAATAAGGGGGTTCAGCCGACCCAAAAACCTCCCCTGTCAGAACTACACTAACCCGATTTTTCAGGGTCCTCAGCGCCATACAACTTTGCCTAGGTCACTTGTACTCTTGACTAAGGCCATCCGACTTGGTCCGTGTTTCTTCCTAGGGTTCACCTAGGTACTTTGCCTTGCTTGATGTGGTAACTTTTTAGTGTAGTTCTGACATCCCAATTTTGGGACTTAGCCGATTTTTCATGGATTTTCCATATGACCCATAGGGTCCCTTTCTTCATACAAGCTTGCCTAGGGCGATCGGTCAAAACTTGTCTTACTATTCGATTGGTCTTCGCACTTTCACCCTAGGCAGTTCGCCTAGGTGTAGCTTCTTGAGGAGGCCAAAACCCGAAATAAGGGGGTTCAGCCGACCCAAAAACCTCCCCTGTCAGAACTACACTAACCAGATTTTTCAGGGTCCTCACCGTCATACAACTTTGCCTAGGTCACTTGTACTCTTGACTTAGGCCATCTGACTTGGTACGTGTTTCTTCCTAGGGTTCACCTAGGTACTTTGCCTTGCTTGATGTGGTAACTTTTTAGTGTAGTTCTGACATCCCAATTTTGGGACTTAGCCGATTTTTCATGGATTTTCCATATGACCCATAGGGTCCCTTTCTTCATACAAGCTTGCCTAGGGCGATCGGTCAAAACTTGTCTTACTATTCGATTGGTCTTCGCACTTTCACCCTAGGCAGTTCGCCTAGGTGTAGCTTCTTGAGGAGGCCAAAACCCGAAATAAGGGGGTTCAGCCGACCCAAAAACCTCCCCTGTCAGAACTACACTAACCAGATTTTTCAGGGTCCTCACCGTCATACAACTTTGCCTAGGTCACTTGTACTCTTGACTTAGGCCATCTGACTTGGTACGTGTTTCTTCCTAGGGTTCACCTAGGTACTTTGCCTTGCTTGATGTGGTAACTTTTTAGTGTAGTTCTGACATCCCAATTTTGGGACTTAGCCGATTTTTCATGTTTTTCCATATGACCCAAAGGGTCCCTTTCTTCATACAAGCTTGCCTAGGGCGATCGGTCAAAACTTGTCTTACTATTCGATTGGTCTTCACACTTGCACCCTAGGCACTTTGCCTAGGTGTAGCTTCTTGAGGAGGTCAAAACCCGAAATAAGGGGGTTCAACCGACCCAAAAACCTACCCTGTCTGAACTACACTAACCAGATTTTTCAGGGTCCTCACCGTCATACAACTTTCCCTAGGTCACTTGTACTCTTGACTTAGGCCATCTGACTTGGTCCGTGTTTCTTCCTAGGGTTCACCTAGGTAGTTTGCCTTGCTTGGTGTGGTAACATTTGAGTGTAGTTCTGACATCCCCATTTTGGGACTTAGCCGATTTTTCGTAAAATACCATATGACCCATCAGGGTCCTTTGCTTCATATAAGTTTGCCAAGCTTGGTGTGGTAACATTTGAGTGTAGTTCTGACATCCCCATTTTGGGACTTAGCCGATTTTTCGTAAAATACCATATGACCCATCAGGGTCCTTGCCTTCATATAAGTTTGCCTTGCTTGGTGTGGTAACATTTGAGTGTAGTTCTGACATCATCATTTTGGGACTTAGCCGATTTTTCGTAAAATACCATATGACCCATCAAGGTCCTTTCCTTCATATAAGTTTGCCTTGCTTGATGTGGTAACATTTTAGTGTAGTTCTGACATCCCCATTTTGGGACTTAGCCGATTTTTCGTAAAATACCATATGACCCATCAGGGTCCTTTGCTTCATATAAGTTTGCCTTGCTTGGTGTGGTAACATTTGAGTGTAGTTCTGACATCCCCATTTTGGGACTTAGCCGATTTTTCGTAAAATACCATATGACCCATCAGGGTCCTTTGCTTCATATAAGTTTGCCTTGCTTGGTGTGGTAACATTTGAGTGTAGTTCTGACATCCCCATTTTGGGACTTAGCCGATTTTTCGTAAAGTACCATATGACCCATCAGGGTCCTTGCCTTCATATAAGTTTGCCTTGCTTGGTGTGGTAACATTTGAGTGTAGTTCTGACATCATCATTTTGGGACTTAGCCGATTTTTCGTAAAATACCATATGACCCATCAGGGTCCTTGCCTTCATATAAGTTTGCCTTGCTTGGTGTGGTAACATATGAGTGTAGTTCTGACATCCCCATTTTGGGACTTAGCCGATTTTTCGATCAATACCATATGACCCATCAGGGTCCTTTGCTTCATATAAGTTTGCCTTGCTTGATGTGGTAACATTTTAGTGTAGTTCTGACATCCCCATTTTGGGACTTAGCCGATTTTTCGATCAATACCATATGACCCATCAGGGTCCTTGCCTTCATATAAGTTTGCCTTGCTTGGTGTGGTAACATATGAGTGTAGTTCTGACATCCCCATTTTGGGACTTAGCCAATTTTTCGTATAATACCATATGACCCATCAGGGACCTTGCCTTCATATAAGTTTGCCTTGCTTGGTGTGGTAACATTTGAGTGTAGTTCTGACATCCCCATTTTGGGACTTAGCCGATTTTTCGTAAAGTACCATATGACCCATCAGGGTCCTTTGCTTCATATAAGTTTGCCTTGCTTGGTGTGGTAACATTTGAGTGTAGTTCTGACATCCCCATTTTGGGACTTAGCCGATTTTTCGTAAAGTACCATATGACCCATCAGTGTCCTTTGCTTCATATAAGTTTGCCTTGCTTGGTGTGGTAACATATGAGTGTAGTTCTGACATCCCCATTTTGGGACTTAGCCGATTTTTCGTAAAGTACCATATGACCCATCAGGGTCCTTTGCTTCATATAAGTTTGCCTTGCTTGGTGTGGTAACATTTGAGTGTAGTTCTGACATCCCCATTTTGGGACTTAGCCGATTTTTCGTAAAATACCATATGACCCATCAGGGTCCTTGCCTTCATATAAGTTTGCCTTGCTTGGTGTGGTAACATATGAGTGTAGTTCTGACATCCCCATTTTGGGACTTAGCCGATTTTTCGTAAAATACCATATGACCCATCAGGGTCCTTTGCTTCATATAAGTTTGCCTTGCTTGGTGTGGTAACATTTGAGTGTAGTTCTGACATCCCCATTTTGGGACTTAGCCGATTTTTCGATCAATACCATATGACCCATCAGGGTCCTTGCCTTCATATAAGTTTGCCTTGCTTGGTGTGGTAACATATGAGTGTAGTTCTGACATCCCCATTTTGGGACTTAGCCGATTTTTCGTATAATACCATATGACCCATCAGGGACCTTGCCTTCATATAAGTTTGCCTTGCTTGGTGTGGTAACATTTGAGTGTAGTTCTGACATCCCCATTTTGGGACTTAGCCGATTTTTCGTAAAGTACCATATGACCCATCAGGGTCCTTTGCTTCATATAAGTTTGCCTTGCTTGGTGTGGTAACATTTGAGTGTAGTTCTGACATCCCCATTTTGGGACTTAGCCGATTTTTCGTAAAATACCATATGACCCATCAGGGTCCTTGCCTTCATATAAGTTTGCCTTGCTTGGTGTGGTAACATATGAGTGTAGTTCTGACATCCCCATTTTGGGACTTAGCCGATTTTTCGATCAATACCATATGACCCATCAGGGTCCTTTGCTTCATATAAGTTTGCCTTGCTTGGTGTGGTAACACATGAGTGTAGTTCTGACATCCCCATTTTGGGACTTAGCCGATTTTTCGTAAAGTACCATATGACCCATCAGGGTCCTTTGCTTCATATAAGTTTGCCTTGCTTGGTGTGGTAACATTTGAGTGTAGTTCTGACATCCCCATTTTGGGACTTAGCCGATTTTTCGTAAAATACCGTTTGACCCATCAGGGTCCTTTGCTTCATATAAGTTTGCCTTGCTTGGTGTGGTAACACATGAGTGTAGTTCTGACATCCCCATTTTGGGACTTAGCCGATTTTTCGATCAATACCATATGACCCATCAGGGTCCTTTTTCTTCATATAAGTTTCCCAAGACTTAGTGCTTTTTTCCTTTGAACACCAATATCACCCTTGCGGGTATCTTTGATCTTCTCACTTTGTATTGACCGAATGTAGGTCTTGCCATGCCAAACATATAATTGTTCTACACTAAGTCTCTATCTCGTACCGCCAGCTCGGTACATTCGATAAACCTGCCCTTAAGGCACCCGGGACTTAGTCATTTTTTCACATTTTTCATGATTTTGAGGCAACTTTTCTCGACTTTGTCACCTTATATCACCAAGATCCTTTCCCTTTAGCGCTTCACTCTGTTCGTATGATATTTAGCGCTGACTATCACCTTTCTATCGCTGAGCTCAACTTCTTATTCGGTGCCATAGAGCCAGAGATATTTGGTGTATGCTGTTATAAGGGAAGTTTGTCACTTTTTCAAAGGCCCACTTTGGGACGCCCATATCTCACCTTCAGGTATCTTCGATCTTCTTGTCGTCTATGGACGAAACTTAGGTCTTGTCTTGGCCAACTTATAAATGTTCTACGGCCAAGCCGTATCTCTTACCGCCAGCCCGGTATTTTTGGACATAGTCGGATTTTCGCCTCTCGTGGTAACAATTTCTGACTTTGACTCACAATAACACCCGAACGGTCACATGCTAGCGCTTTGCTTGGTAGGAATTATAGTTAGCGCTACCTTTTCTCTTTCCATCGATACCTTGTTCGTTCCATTCCATGCAATACAGCCGAAGTTATGATGTTTCCCGTTTTCCATATCATGTGGAGCTTATGCTCTGGGAAAACCATCTAACACCTGTACCACCCTTTTGGGTACCACCGATCTCGACACTATGTTCGGGTCAAATATAGGTTATAACATGCCCAACTTATAATTATTCTACACCAAGTCTCTATCTCTTACCGCCTGCTCGGTATTTTACTCGTAAGTCCAATTTTCACAACTTGTACTTTTTGGCCCAATGTACTCGAGTTTCAATTTTGGTAACATTTTTCGACTTTGACGCTTAATAACTTCCAAATCATGCTAGTTAGCGCTTTGCTTTCTTCTAGTCGTATCTAGCGCTGGGTGTTACCTTTCCAAAACATATCCTAGCTCTACAATCCATGCCATACAGCCGGAGCTACATGGTGCACAAGTCAAATCCATTTTAGCCATGTTTCATTTTTGCTAATTTTTGACCACTCGTATCACCCTTCCAGAGTGGTCCGATCTTCTCGCTTTCTATGGACGACTTTTAGGTCTCGTAGAGGCAAACTTATAAGTATTCTACGTCAACCCGCTATCTCTTACCGCTTGCTCGGTATTCTTGGTCTTGTGTGATTTTTGGCCATTTTGGTATTATTTTTCCACTTTGTCGCTTAATAACTCAGTTTTGCTCAACACTTAGCGCTTCGGTTGTTTGGGATTATAGTTAGCGCTCGGTTCGACCTTTCCAACACTGATCTAAGCTTGTCGATCCGTTCCATACAGCCTGAGTTATTCGCGATACCGTGTTTCAATCCATTTCTCAAGTCTCGTTTTGGTCCAACTTTGAACCAGCCATATCACCCTGATGGGTACCTCCGATCTTCTCGCTCTATATTGGCCAAAGTTAGGTCTTGTGGTAACGTACTTATGATTGTTCTACGCCGTGTTCGTAGCTCTTATCGTTCGCCCGCTATTTTCGATCATAAGGTGAATTTTCGCCTCTAAACCACCATTTTTCACCTTTGCCCTCTAATATGACCGACTTGCTCAACACCTAGCGCTTCGCTTGGTAGGACACATAGCTAGCGCTCGTCAAGACCTTTCCAACGCATATCCAAGCTTTCCGATCCGAGCCATACAGCCTGAGCTATAGGCGATACCGTTTTTCCCATTTTCTTGGTCACACGCACTTTAGGGTACCCCTTTTTGCCTTTGACCCTTAATACCTCCTCCGGGTCACTAGTAGGCGCTCAGCTTGGTAGGAAACATAGCTAGAGCAGGCCTTCACCTTTCCAAAACTGCCTCAAGTGTACCGATCCGACATCTAGAACCAAAGCTATGGTCATTCCTATCATGCTCTACTTTCATGGTCAACCTCCACCAAGCACACCTAGGTTGGACCAACTTTCACCAACTCATCTCGAACCCCAAATTTGCTTCGACCTACTAGGTTTCCCTAGTAAAGTGGTCAAAACATCCATTACAACACGACTGGTCTTTCTGGTGGTCGACCTAGGCGACTTTGTTCGACGACCACCACCCCATGGAACTAAAAGACGTCCCTTGATACGGACCACCGATACATTTTCCGGCCTGTCTAAACTACACTCATCGAAATTTTTTTGGGTCCCCACCGTCATACAAGTTTGCCTAGGTCAAGTTTTTCTTCCGGATCGGCCGCGGACCTCACTTTTCATTATCTAGGGAGGCCATAGGGCCCCAAAAGGGGTTTTTTAAAATTTTCGACACTTTCGACTTTGGTCGGATTTTTTCCGATTTTGGTCCGACCTAGGGACTTGGTGGTCCAAGGAGCCTCGGGACCAAACTTTTTTCTCAGGGGTCCCTACCTCCATACAACTTTGCCTAGGTCAATTTTTTGTTCCAAATCGACCGCGGATTTCACTTTTCAATATCTGGGGCTCGTGTAGAGTCCGAATATGAGGTTTTCTCATTTTTCGACATTTTCGACTTTTTTCGACTTTTTTCGGGTTTTTCGACCTAGGGGTCCGCCGAACAAATTTTGGGTCAAAAATTTTTATTGAACTAGTCGAAAGTACGCAAAAAGATAAGACTTTTTGCCGAAGACACCATGCCCCGGAACCGACTCCTTCCCCTTCAAAATTGGGGACAAACGTGATTTTTGAAACTTTTCCTTAGGGAGCCCAAGACTTAGAAAATTTTCAAATTCTCGATTTTTCGATTGCGAGCTAGCGCTTTGCGGTCTTCGGCAATGTTGTAGATCTCGACGAGATAAGACTTTTTGGTCAAGGGACATTTTGCCCTCCGACCCCTCCTTCCCCCCGCAAATCGCCCCCCAAAGTGCAATTTTTGCATTTTCACCTCTTTGCACGCACTGTTCGGCCCAAATGGCCACTTTCTATGGGTCTGAGCGCTTTGCGGTCTTCGGCAAACTTTTAGAGCGTACCAAGCTCTAATTATAATTCTTCAACACCACCTTCGTACCTCTTCATCCCTGGCCGCTATTCGCGTACCAAGGTAATTTTTGTTCATTTTGTCAACATTTTTCATCTTTGACTGCTTATATCGGCCTTGCCATGAACCGATAGCGCTTCGCTGTGTTCTAACGTAAGTTAGTACTGCTCAATACCTTTCCAAATCATGTCTTAGATTGTCATTTGCTTGCATACAGCCGGAGCTATGAGCGATACCGTAAAAAGTACCGAAACTTGGAAAAATCCTTTGATCGCCCATATCCCCCCTTTGGGGGCCAGATATCGAAAAAAGTTCTGATTCAAAAAGTTGCGCATTAACGTGTTCTAGTTATGCCTAGAACATTTCACTTCGCTAGCTGGCCTGCAACTTAGCCGTAATTGGGATTTTAGGGTGTTCTTGGAGGGCCCATTTCCTGCGACTTGGTATCTTTTGGGCCCAATGTTTCTCTAATATCTCCACGAGTTTTCCAGATAGCCTTTTCAAACTTTCAGGGTGCTTAGAACACCTCAAGACCTTTCCAACGCTATGCCGTTTGCCTCGCTCGGACATCTACAGCCAAAGTTATTCGAGGTGCACGGTACCTTACCCTGTTTTCTCAGTACTTGGTCGAAAATTTCGATCAGCCATATGACCGACTTGGACAACCCTGAGCGGGTTGGCCCCATATAACTAAACTTTCGTCTCGTGGAGGCAAACTTATAAATATTCCACGTCAACTCGCTATCTCGTACCGCCTTGACGGTATACTTGGTCCAAGGGCCATTTCCAGCGACTTGGTCGCAATTTCGCTCTAAGTTTCGCTAATACCTTCGTCCGTGGACATGGTGATTTTTTGTTCGTATTTTTCCTTGATAGTCCCACTCAAGACTATTCCATACCAGAGCCAAGCGTCCCGCTAAGTGCCATACAGCCTGAGCAGTAATTCATGACAGGTACCTCTACCAGTTTTTGCCATACTTGGGTACAAACTTTGGATCGCCCATATCTCCACTTTGGAGGCCAGCCAGCACCTTGGCCTCATATACTTTTTTGTTGGTCATACCATGCACCAAATATAATTGTTCTACGCCAACTTGCTATCTCTTCTCCAACTTGCCGTTATTCTTGGTCCAAGTCCCATTTCATTCGTTTTTGGACCCATTTTGCTATATGTTTCACTAATAGCTTCGGCCATGGACAAGCTGATTTTCTATTTGTATTTTTCCTTGATAGTCCCACTCAAGACCATTCCAAAACACACCGCAGCTTGTCGCTCGGTGGCAAACTGACCGAGTTATAATTCATGAAAGGTACCTCAACTTGGTACACCACGTGGTCGGCCCAAACCATAAACCGACCAAACGACCGACTTGGAGCACCCTGACCGGGTTGGCCCCATATAATGAAAGTTGCGTCTCTACACGCCCAACTTATGAATATTCTACGCCAAGTCGCTATCTCTTACCGGTAAGCCGGTATTCACCTTCCAAGGGTGATTTTGGTCAAGTGCCATTTCCTGCGACTTGGTCCCCGAATACGACCATCATCACCTAATATCTCCGTGGTCTTTCAACTCAGCCTCATAAAACTTTCAGGGTAGATAGGTCTCCCCAAGACCTTTCCAACGGTATGTGATTTGCCTCGCTAGGCCATCTACAGCCGAAGTTATTCATGGTACTTGGTACCTTACCCTGTTTTCACCATACTTGTTCGTACTTGGGTGCAAAACATGAATCACCCATATCTCCACTTTGGGGGCCAGCTACCGCCTTGTCCCCATATACTTTTTTGTTGGTCATACTCGCAGCATCCTAACATATGAATTTCTTAGAATTTATGAAAAATCGACTCAGTCTGAGATCCCTTCAAGTAGGGATGCTGTATTAAGATGGGAGATGAAGAAGATCAAGATTCATCTCAATGCAGCATCCCATTCGTCTCCCAGCATCCTAACATATGTTTTTCTTAGAATTTATGAAAAATCGACTAAGTCCGAGATGCCTTTAAGTAGGGATGCTGTATTGAGATGGGAGATGAAGAAGATCAAGATTCATCTCCATGCAGCATCCTATTCATCTCCCAGAATCCTAACATATGTTTTTCTTAGAATTTATTAAAAATCGACTAAGTCCGAGATGCCTTTAAGTAGGGATGCTGTATTGAGATGGGGGATGAAGAAGATCAAGATTTATCTCCATGCAGCATCCCATTCATCTCGCAGCATCCTTACATATGAATTTCTTAGAATTTATGAAAAATCGACTAAGTCCGAGATGCCTTTAATTAGGGATGCTGTATTGAGATGGGAGATGTAGGAGATCAAGATTCATCTCCATGCAGCATCCCATTCATCTCGCAGCATCCTAACATATGAATTTCTTAGAATTTATGAAAAATCGACTAAGTCCGAGATGGCTTTAAGTAGGGATGCTGTATTGAGATGGGAGATGTAGGAGATCAAGATTCATCTCCATGCAGCATCCCATTCATCTCGCAGCATCCTAACATATGAATTTCTTAGAATTTATGAAAAATCGACTAAGTCCGAGATGCCTTTAAGTAGGGATGCTGTATTGAGATGGGAGATGAAGAAGATCAAGATTCATCTCCATGCAGCATCCCATTCATCTCGCAGCATCCTAACATATGTTTTTCTTAGAATTTATGAAAAATCGACTAAGTCCGAGATGCCTTTAAGTAGGGATGCTGTATTCAGATGGGAGACGATGAAGATCAAGATTCATCTCGATGCACCATCCCATTCATCTCGCAGCATCCTAACATATGAATTTCTTAGAATTTATGAAAAATCGACTATGTCCGAGATGCCTTTAAGTAGGGATGCTGTATTAAGATGGGAGATGAAGAAGATCAAGATTCATCTCCATGAAGCATCCCATTCATCTCGCAGCATCCTAACATATGTTTTTCTTAGAATTTATGAAAAATCGACTAAGTCCGAGATGCCTTTAAGTAGGGATGCTGTATTAAGATGGGAGATGAAGAAGATCAAGATTAATCTCCGTGCAGCATCCCATTCATCTCGCAGCATCCTAACATATGTTTTTCTTAGAATTTATGAAAAATCGACTAAGTCCGAGATGCCTTTAAGTAGGGATGCTGTATTAAGATGGGAGATGTAGAAGATCAAGATTCATCTCCATGCAGCATCCCATTCATCTCGCAGCATCCTAACATATGATTTTCTTAGAATTTATGAAAAATCGACTAAGTCCGAGATGCCTTTAAGTAGGGATGCTGTATTAAGATGGAAGATGAAAAAGATCAAGATTCATCTCACAACAGCATCCCATTCATCTCGCAGCATCCTAACATATGTTTTTCTAGGAGATTATGAAAAATCGACTAAGTCCGAGATGCCTTTAAGTAGGGATGCTGTATTGAGATGGGAGATGAAGAAGATCAAGATTCATCTCCATGCAGCATCCTATTCACCTCCCAGAATCCTAACATATGAATTTCTTAGAATTTATGGAAAATCGACTAAGTCCGAGATGGCTTTAAGTAGGGATGCTGTATTAAGATGGGAGATGTAGGAGATCAAGATTCATCTCCATGCAGCATCCCATTCATCTCCCAGCATCCTAACATATGTTTTTCTATGAATTTATGAAAAATCGACTAAGTCCGAGATGCCTTTAAGTAGGGATGCTGTATTGAGATGAGAGATGTAGGAGATCAAGATTCATCTCCATGCAGCATCCCATTCATCTCGCAGCATCCTAACATATGTTTTTCTTAGAATTTATGAAAAATCGACTAAGTCCGAGATGCCTTTAAGTAGGGATGCTGTATTAAGATGGGAGATGAAGAAGATCAAGATTCATCTCCATGCAGCATCCCATTCATCTCCCAGCATCCTAACATATGAATTTCTTAGAATTTATGAAAAATCGACTAAGTCCGAGATGGCTTTAAGTAGGGATGCTGTATTAAGATGGGAGATGTAGGAGATCAAGATGCATCTCCATGCAGCATCCCATTCATCTCCCAGCATCCTAACATATGAATTTCTTAGAATTTATGAAAAATCGACTAAGTCCGAGATGCCTTTAAGTAGGGATGCTGTATTAAGATGGGAGATGAAGAAGATCAAGATTCATCTCCATGCAGCATCCCATTCATCTCCCAGCATCCTAACATATGAATTTCTTAGAATTTATGAAAAATCGACTAAGTCCGAGATGCCTTTAAGTAGGGATGCTGTATTAAGATGGGAGATGAAGAAGATCAAGATTCATCTCCATGCAGCATCCCATTCATCTCGCAGCATCCTAACATATGAATTTCTTAGAATTTATGAAAAATCGACTAAGTCCGAGATGCCTTTAAGTAGGGATGCTGTATTGAGATGGGAGATGTAGAAGATCAAGATTCATCTCGATGCACCATCCCATTCATCTCGCAGCATCCTAACATATGAATTTCTTAGAATTTATGAAAAATCGACTAAGTCCGAGATGCCTTTTAGTAGGGATGCTGTATTGAGATGGGAGATGAAGAAGATAAAGATTCATCTCCATGCAGCATCCAATTCATCTCGCAGCATCCTAACATATGAATTTCTTAGAATTTATGAAAAATCGACTATGTCCGAGATGCCTTTAAGTAGGGATGCTGTATTAAGATGAGAGATGAAGAAGATCAAGATTCATCTCCATGCAGCATCCCATTCATCTCGCAGCATCCTAACATATGAATTTCTATGAATTTATGAAAAATCGACTAAGTCCGAGATGCCTTTAAGTAGGGATGCTGTATTAAGATGGGAGATGAAGAAGATCAAGATTCATCTCCATGCAGCATCCCATTCATCTCGCAGCATCCTAACATATGAATTACTATGAATTTATGAAAAATCGACTAAGTCCGAGATGGCTTTAAGTAGGGATGCTGTATTGAGATGAGAGATGTAGGAGATCAAGATTCATCTCCATGCAGCATCCCATTCATCTCGCAGCATCCTAACATATGAATTTCTATGAATTTATGAAAAATCGACTAAGTCCGAGATGCCTTTAAGTAGGGATGCTGTATTGAGACGGGAGATGTAGGAGATCAATATTCATCTGCATGCAGCATCCCATTCATCTCGCAGCATCATAACATATGAATTTCTATGAATTTATGAAAAATCGACTAAGTCCGAGATGCCTTCAAGTAGGGATGCTGTATTGAGATGGGAGATGTAGGAGATCAAGATTCATCTCCATGCAGCATCCCATTCATCTCGCAGCATCCTAACATATGAATTTCCTAGAATTTATGAAAAATCGGCTAAGTCCGAGGTGCCATTAGGAAGGGATGCTGTATTAAGATGGGAGATGAAGAAGAGCAAGATTCATCTCCATGCAGCATCCCATTTATCTCGCTGCATCCTAACATGTGTTTTTCTTAGAATTTATGAAAAATCGACTAAGTCCGAGATTCCTTTAAGAAGGGATGCTGTATTAAGATGGGAGATGAAGAAGATCAAGATTCATCTCCATGCAGCATCCCATTCATCTCGCAGCATCCTTACATATGAATTTCTAAGAATTAATGAAAACTCGACTAAGTCCGAGATGCCTTTAAGAAGGGATGCTGTATTAAGATGGGAGATGAAGAAGATCAAGATTCATCTCCATGCAGCATCCCATTCATCTCGCAGCATCCTTACATATGAATTTCTTAGAATTTATGAAAAATCGACTAAGTCCGAGATGCGTTTAAGTAGGGATGCTGTTTTAAGATAGGAGATGAAGAACATCAAGATTCATCTCCATGCAGCATCCCATTACATCTCGCAGCATCCTAACATATGTTTTTCTTAGAATTTATGAAAAATCGACTAAGTCCGAGATGGCTTTAAGTAAGGATGCTGTATTGAGATGAGCGATGTAGGAGATCAAGATTCATCTCCATGCAGCATCCCATTCATCTCCCAGCATCCTAACATATGAATTTCTTAGAATTTATGAAAAATCGACTAAGTCCGAGATGCCTTTAAGTAGGGATGCTGTTTTAAGATGGGAGATGAAGAAGATCAAGATTCATCTGCATGCAGCATCCCATTCATCTCCCAGCATCCTAACATATGTTTTTCTTAGAATTTTTGAAAAATCGACTAAGTCCGAGATGCCTTTAAGTAGGGATGCTGTATTAGGATGGGAGATGAAGAAGATCAAGATTAATCTCCATGCAGCATCCCATTCATCTCCCAGCATCCTAACATATGAATTTCTATGAATTTATGAAAAATCGACTAAGTCCGAGATGCCTTTAAGTAGGGATGCTGTATTGAGATGAGAGATGAAGAAGATCAAGATTCATCTCCATGCAGCATCCCATTCATCTCGCAGCATCCTAACATATGAATTTCTATGAATTTATGAAAAATCGACTAAGTCCGAGATGCCTTTAAGTAGGGATGCTGTATTAAGATGGGAGATGGAGAAGATCAAGATTCATCTCCATGCAGCATCCCATTCATCTCCCAGCATCCTAACATATGTTTTCTTAGAATTTATGAAAAATCGACTAAGTCCGAGATGCCTTTAAGTAGGGATGCTGTATTAAGATGGGAGATGTTGAAGATCAAGATTCATCTCCATGCAGCATCCCATTCATCTCCCAGCATCCTAACATATGAATTTCTTAGAATTTATGAAAAATCGACTAAGTCCGAGATGCCCTTAAGTAGGGATGCTGTATTGAGATGGGAGATGAAGAAGATCAAGAATCATCTCCATGCAGCATCCCATTCATCTCCCAGCATCCTAACATATGTTTTTCTATGAATTTATGAAAAATCGACTAAGTCTGAGATGCCTTTAAGTAGGGATGCTGTATTAAGATAGGAGATGTAAAAGATCAAGATTCATCTCCATGCAGCATCCCATTCATCTCGCAGCATCCTAGCATATGAATTGTTTAGAATTTATGAAAAATCGACTAAGTCCGAGATGCCTTTAGGTAGGGATGCTGTATCGAGATGGGAGATGAAGAAGATCAAGATTCATCTCCATCCAGCATCCCATTCATCTCGCAGCATCCTAACATATGAATTGTTTAGAATTTATGAAAAATCGACTAAGTCCGAGATGCCTTTAAGTAGGGATGCTGTATTAAGATGGGAGATGAAGAAGATCAAGATTCATCTCCATGCAGCATCTCATTCATCTCCCAGCATCCTAACATATGAATTTCTATGAATTTATGAAAAATTGACTAAGTCCGAGATGCCTTTAAGTAGGGATGCTGTATTGAGATGGGAGATGTAGGAGATCAAGATTTATCTCCATGCAGCATCCCATTCATCTCCCAGCATCCTAACATATGAATTTCTTAGAATTTATGAAAAATCGACTAAGTCCGAGATGCCTTTAAGTAGGGATGCTGTATTAAGATGGGAGATGAAGAAGATCAAGATTCATCTCCATGCAGCATCCCATTTATCTCCCAGCATCCTAACATATGAATTTCTATGAATTTATGAAAAATCGACTAAGTCCGAGATGCCTTTAAGTAGGGATGCTGTATTGAGATGAGAGATGAAGGAGATCAAGATTCATCTCCATGCAGCATCCCATTCATCTCGCAGCATCCTTACATATGAATTTCTATGAATTTATGAAAAATCGACTAAGTCCGAGATGGCTTTAAGTAGGGATGCTGCATATTGAACGACGCTGTATTAGGATGCTGTATTAAGATGGGAGATGATGAAGATCAAGATTCATCTCCATGCAGCATCCCATTCATCTCCCAGCATCCTAACATATGTTTTTCTATGAATTTATGAAAAATCGACTAAGTCTGATATCCCTTCAAGTAGGGATGCTGTATTAAGACGGGAGATGAAGAAGATCAAGATTCATCTCCATGCAGCATCTCATTCATCTCGCAGCATCCTAACATATGTTTTTCTTAGAATTTATTAAAAATCGACTAAGTCCGAGATGCCTTTAAGTAGGGATGCTGTATTAAGATGGGAGATGAGGAAAATCAAGATTTATCTCCATGCAGCATCTCATTCCTCTCGCAGCATCCTAACATATGAATTTCTTAGAATTTATGAAAAATCGACTAAGTCCGAGATGCCTTTAAGTAGGGATGCTGTATTGAGATGGGAGAAGAAGAAGATCAAGATTCATCTCCATGCAGCATCCCATGCATCTCGCAGCATCCTAACATATGTTTTTCTTAGAATTTATGAAAAATCGACTAAGTCTGAGATGCATTTAAGTAGGGATGCTGTATTAAGATGGGAGATGAAGAAGATCAAGATTCATCTCCATGCAGCATCTCATTCATCTCCCAGCATCCTAACATATGAATTTCTATGAATTTATGAAAAATCGACTAAGTCCGAGATGCCTTTAAGTAGGGATGCTGTATTAAGATGGGAGATGAAGAAGATCAAGATTCATCTCCATGCAGCATCCCATTCATCTCGCAGCATCCTAACATATGAATTTCTTAGAATTTATGAAAAATCGACTAAGTCCGAGATGCCTTTAAGTAGGGATGCTGTATTAAGATGGGAGATGAAGAAGATCAAGATTCATCTCCATGCAGCATCCCATTCATCTCCCAGCATCCTAACATATGAATTTCTATGAATTTATGAAAAATCGACTAAGTCCGAGATGCCTTTAAGTAGGGATGCTGTATTGAGATGGGAGATGGAGTAGATCAAGATTCATCTCCATGCAGCATCCCATTCATCTCGCAGCATCCTAACATATGAATTTCTATGAATTTATGAAAAATCGACTTAGTCCGAGATGGCTTTAAGTAGGGATGCTGTATTAAGATGGGAGATGTAGAAGATCAAGATGCATCTCCATGCAGCATCCCATTCATCTCGCAGCATCCTAACATATGTTTTTCTTAGAATTTATGAAAAATCGACTAAGTCCGAGATGCATTTAAGTAGGGATGCTGTATTAAGATGGGAGATGGAGTAGATCAAGATTCATCTCCATGCAGCATCCCATTCATCTCGCAGCATCCTAACATATGAATTTCTATGAATTTATGAAAAATCGGCTAAGTCCGAGATGGCTTAAAGTAGGGATGCTGTATTGAGATGAGAGATGTAGGAGATCAAGATTCATCTCCATGCAGCATCCCATTCATCTCGCAGCATCCTAACATATGAATTTCTTAGAATTTATGAAAAATCGACTAAGTCCGAGATGCCTTTAAGTAGGGATGCTGTATTAAGATGGGAGATGAAGAAGATCAAGATTCATCTCCATGCAGCATCCCATTCATCTCCCAGCATCCTAACATATGAATTTCTATGAATTTATGAAAAATCGACTAAGTCCGAGATGCCTTTAAGTAGGGATGCTATATTGAGATGGGAGATGGAGTAGATCAAGATTCATCTCCATGCAGCATCCCATTCATCTCGCAGCATCCTAACATATGAATTTCTATGAATTTATGAAAAATCGACTTAGTCCGAGATGGCTTTAAGTAGGGATGCTGTATTAAGATGGGAGATGTAGGAGATCAAGATGCATCTCCATGCAGCATCCCATTCATCTCGCAGCATCCTAACATATGAATTTCTATGAATTTATGAAAAATCGACTAAGTCCGAGATGCCTTTAAGTAGGGATGCTGTATTAAGATGGGAGATGATGAAGACCAAGATTCATCTCCATGCAGCATCCCATTCATCTCCCAGCATCCTAACATATGTTTTTCTATGAATTTATGAAAAATCGACTAAGTCCGAGATGCCTTTAAGTAGGGATGCTGTATTAAGATGGGAGATGAGAATGATCAAGATTCATCTCCATGCAGCATCCCATTCATCTCCCAGCATCCTTACATATGAATTTCTTAGAATTTATGAAAAATCGACTAAGTCCGAGATGCCTTCAAGTTGGGATGCTTTATTAAGATGGTAGATGAAGAAGATCAAGATTCATCTCCATGCAGCATCCCATTCATCTCCCAGCATCCTAACATATGAATTTCTTAGAATTTATGAAAAATCGACTAAGTCCGAGATGCCTTTAAGTAGGGATGCTGTATTAAGATGGGAGATGAAGAAGATCAAGATTCATCTCCATGCAGCATCCCATTCATCTCGCAGCATCCTAACATATGAATTTCTATGAATTTATGAAAAATCGACTAAGTCCGAGATGCCTTTAAGTAGGGATGCTGTATTAAGATGGCAGATGAAGAAGATCAAGATTCATCTCCATGCAGCATCTCATTCATCTCCCAGCATCCTAACATATGAATTTCTTAGAATTTATGAAAAATCGACTAAGTCCGAGATGCATTTAAGTAGGGATGCTGTATTAAGATGGGAGATGAAGTAGATCAAGATTCATCTCCATGCAGCATCCCATTCATCTCGCAGCATCCTAACATATGAATTTCTATGAATTTATGAAAAATCGACTAAGTCCGAGATGCCTTTAAGTAGGGATGCTGTATTAAGATGGGAGATGAAGAAGATCAAGATTCATCTCCATGCAGCATCCCATTCATCTCCCAGCATCCTAACATATGTATTTCTTAGAATTTATGAAAAATCGACTAAGTCCGAGATGGCTTTAAGTAGGGATGCTGTATTAAGATGGGAGATGTAGGAGATCAAGATTCATCTCCATGCAGCATCCCATTCATCTCCCAGCATCCTAACATATGAATTTCTATGAATTTATGAAAAATCGACTAAGTCCGAGATGCCTTTAAGTAGGGATGCTGTATTGAGATGGGAGATGTAGGAGATCAAGATTCATCTCCATGCAGCATCCCATTCATCTCGCAGCATCCTAACATATGAATTTCTTAGAACTTATGAAAAATCGACTAAGTCCGAGATGCCTTTAAGTAGGGATGCTGTATTAAGATGGGAGATGTAGGAGATTAAGATGCATCTCCATGCAGCATCCCATTCATCTCCCAGCATCCTAACATATGAATTTCTATGAATTTATGAAAAATCGACTAAGTCCGAGATGCCTTTAAGTAGGGATGCTGTATTGAGATGGGAGATGTAGGAGATCAAGATTCATCTCCATGCAGCATCCCATTCATCTCCCAGCATCCTAACATATGAATTTCTTAGAATTTATGAAAAATCGACTAAGTCCGCGATGCCTTTAAGTAGGGATGCTGTATTAAGATGGGAGATGAAGAAGATCAAGATTCATCTCCATGCAGCATCCCATTCATCTCGCAGCATCCTAACATATGTTTTTCTTAGAATTTATGAAAAATCGACTAAGTCCGAGATGCATTTAAGTAGGGATGCTGTATTAAGATGGGAGATGAAATAGATCAAGATTCATCTCCATGCAGCATCCCATTCATCTCGCAGCATCCTAACATATGAATTTCTATGAATTTATGAAAAATCGACTAAGTCCGAGATGCCTTTAAGTAGGGATGCTGTATTAAGATGGGAGATGAAGAAGATCAAGATTCATCTCCATGCAGCATCCCATTCATCTCCCAGCATCCTAACATATGAATTTCTTAGAATTTATGAAAAATCGACTAAGTCCGAGATGGCTTTAAGTAGGGATGCTGTATTAAGATGGGAGATGTAGGAGATCAAGATGCATCTCCATGCAGCATCCCATTCATCTCCCAGCATCCTAACATATGAATTTATATGAATTTATGAAAAATCGACTAAGCCCGAGATGGCTTTAAGTAGGGATGCTGTATTAAGATGGGAGATGTAGGAGATCAAGATTCATCTCCATGCAGCATCCCATTCATCTCCCAGCATCCTAACATATGAATTTCTATGAATTTATGAAAAATCGACTAAGTCCGAGATGCCTTTAAGTAGGGATGCTGTATTGAGATGAGAGAAGTAGGAGATCAAGATTCATCTCCATGCAGCATCCCATTCATCTCGCAGCATCCTAACATATGAATTTCTATGAATTTTTGAAAAATCGACTAAGTCCGAGATGGCTTTAAGTAGGGATGCTGTATTGAGATGAGAGATGTAGGAGATCAAGATTCATCTCCATGCAGCATCCCATTCATCTCGCAGCATCCTAACATATGAATTTCTATGAATTTATGAAAAATCGACTAAGTCCGAGATGCCTTTAAGTAGGGATGCTGTATTGAGACGGGAGATGTAGGAGATCAATATTCATCTGCATGCAGCATCCCATTCATCTCGCAGCATCCTAACATATGAATTTCTATGAATTTATGAAAAATCGACTAAGTCCGAGATGCCTTGAAGTAGGGATGCTGTATTGAGATGGGAGATGTAGGAGATCAAGATTCATCTCCATGCAGCATCCCATTCATCTCCCAGCATCCTAACATATGAATTTCTATGAATTTATGAAAAATCGACTAAGTCCGAGATGCCTTTAAGTAGGGATGCTGTATTAAGATGGGAGATGAAGAAGATCAAGATTCATCTCCATGCAGCATCCCATTCATCTCCCAGCATCCTAACATATGAATTTCTTAGAATTTATGAAAAATCGACTAAGTCCGAGATGGCTTTAAGTAGGGATGCTGTATTAAGATGGGAGATGTAGGAGATCAAGATTCATTTCCATGCAGCATCCCTTTCATCTCGCAGCATCCTAACATATGAATTTCTATGAATTTATGAAAAATCGACTAAGTCCGAGATGCCTTTAAGTAGGGATGCTGTATTGAGACGGGAGATGTAGGAGATGAATATTCATCTGCATGCAGCATCCCATTCATCTCGCAGCATCCTAACATATGAATTTCTATGAATTTATGAAAAATCGACTAAGTCCGAGATGCCTTCAAGTAGGGATGCTGTATTAAGATGGGAGATGTAGGAGATTAAGATGCATCTCCATGCAGCATCCCATTCATCTCGCAGTATCCTAACATATGTTTTTCTTAGAATTTATGAAAAATCGACTAAGTCCGAGATGGCTTTAAGTAGGGATGCTGTATTGAGATGAGAGATGTAGGAGATCAAGATTCATCTCCATGCAGCATCCCATTCATCTCGCAGCATCCTAACATATGATGTTTTATGAATTTATGAAAAATCGACTAAGTCCGAGATGCCTTTAAGTAGGGATGCTGTATTGAGACGGGAGATGTAGGAGATCAATATTCATCTGCATGTCCGAGGTGCCTTTAAGTAGGGATGCTGTATTAAGACGGGAGATGAAGAAGATCAAGATTCATCTCCATGCAGCATCCCATTCATATCGCAGCATCCTAACATATGAATTTCTAAGAATTTATGAAAAATTGACTAAGTCCGAGATGCCTTTAAGTAGGGATGCTGTATTAAAATGGGAGATGAAGAAGATCAAGATTCATCTCCATGCAGCATCCCATTCATCTCCCAGCATCCTAACATATGTTTTTCTATGAATTTATGAAAAATCGACTAAGTCCGAGATGCCTTTAAGTAGGGATGCTGTATTAAGACGGGAGATGAAGAAGATCAAGATTCATCTCCATGCAGCATCCCATTCATCTCGCTGCATCCTAACATATGTTTTTCTTAGAATTTATGAAAAATCGACTAAGTCCGAGATGCCTTAAAGTAGGGATGCTGTATTGAGATGGGAGATGAAGAAGATCAAGATTCATCTCCATGCAGCATCCCATTCATCTCGCAGCATCCTAACATATGAATTTCTATGAATTTATGAAAAATCGACTAAGTCCGAGATGGCTTTAAGTAGGGATGCTGTATTGAGATGAGAGATGTAGGAGATCAAGATTCATCTCTATGCAGCATCCAATTTATCTCCCAACATCCTAACCTATGTTTTCCTTTGAATTTATGAAAAATCGACTAAGTCCGAGATGCCGTTAAGTAGGGATGCTGTATTAAGATGGGAGATGAAGAAGATCAAGATTCTTCTCCATGCAGCATCCCATTCATCTCGCAGCATCCTAACATATGAATTTCTATGAATTTATGAAAAATCAACTAAGTCCGAGATGGCTTCAAGTAGGGATGCTGTATTGAGATGGGAGATGTAGGAGATCAAGATTCATCTCCATGCAGCATCCCATTCATCTCGCAGCATCCTTACCTATGAATTTCTTAGAATTTAGGAAAAATCGACTAAGTCCGAGATGCCTTTAAGTAGGGATGCTGTATTAAGATGGGAGATGAAGAAGATCAAGATTCATTCCCATGCAGCATCCCATCCATCTCGCAGCATCCTAACATATATTTTTCTTAGAATTTATGAAAAATCGACTAAGTCCGAGATGCCTTTAAGTAGGGATGCTGTATTAAGATGGGAGATGAAGAAGATCAAGATTCATCTCCATGCAGCATCCCATTCATCTCGCAGCATCCTAACATATGTTTTTCTTAGAATTTATGAAAAATCAACTAAGTCCGAGATGCCTTTAAGTAGGGATGCTGTATTAAGATGGGAGATGAAGAAGATCAAGATTCATCTCCATGCAGCATCCCATTCATCTCGCAGCATCCTAACATATGTTTTTCTAAGAATTTATGAAAAATCGACTTAGTCCGAGATGGCTTTAAGTAGGGATGCTGTATTGAGATGGGAGATGAAGAAGATCAAGATTCATCTCCATGCAGCATCCCATTCATCTCGCAGCATCCTAACATATGAATTTCTAAGAATTTATGAAAAATCGACTAAGTCCGAGATGCCTTTAAGTAGGGATGCTGTATTAAGATGAGAGATGAAGAAGATCAAGATTCATCTCCATGCAGCATCCCATTCATCTCGCAGCATCCTAACATATGTTTTTCTTAGAATTTATGAAAAATCGACTAAGTCCGAGATGCCTTTAAGTAGGGATGCTGTATTAAGATGGAAGATGAAGAAGATCAAGATTCATCTCCATGCAGCATCCCATTCATCTCGCAGCATCCTAACATATGTTTTTCTTAGAATTTATGAAAAATCAACTAAGTCCGAGATGCCTTTAAGTAGGGATGCTGTATTAAGATGGGAGATGAAGAAGATCAAGATTCATCTCCATGCAGCATCCCATTCATCTCGCAGCATCCTAACATATGTTTTTCTAAGAATTTATGAAAAATCGACTTAGTCCAAGATGGCTTTAAGTAGGGATGCTGTATTGAGATGGGAGATGAAGAAGATCAAGATTCATCTCCATGCAGCATCCCATTCATCTCGCAGCATCCTAACATATGAATTTCTAAGAATTTATGAAAAATCGACTAAGTCCGAGATGCCTTTAAGTAGGGATGCTGTATTAAGATGAGAGATGAAGAAGATCAAGATTCATCTCCATGCAGCATCCCATTCATCTCGCAGCATCCTAACATATGTTTTTCTTAGAATTTATGAAAAATCGACTAAGTCCGAGATGCCTTTAAGTAGGGATGCTGTATTAAGATGGAAGATGAAGAAGATCAAGATTCATCTCCATGCAGCATCCCATTCATCTCGCAGCATCCTAACATATGTTTTTCTTATAATTTATGAAAAATAGACTAAGTCCGAGATGCCTTTAAGTAGGGATGCTGTATTGAGATGGGAGATGAAGAAGATCAAGATTCATCTCCATGCAGCATCCCATTCATCTCGCAGCATCCTAACACATGTTTTTCTAAGAATTTATGAAAAATCGACTAAGTCCGAGATGCCTTTAAGTAGGGATGCTGTATTAAGATGAGAGATGAAGAAGATCAAGATTCATCTCCATGCAGCATCCCATTCATCTCCCAGCATCCTAACATATGAATTTCTTAGAATTTATGAAAAATCGACTAAGTCCCAGATGCCTTTAAGTAGGGATGCTGTATTAGGATGGGAGATGAAGAAGATCAAGATTCATCTCCATGCAGCATCCCATTCATCTCGCAGCATCCTAACATATGAATTTCTATGAATTTATGAAAAATCGACTAAGTCCGAGATGCCTTTAAGTAGGGATGCTGTATTGAGATGAGAGATGTAGGAGATCAAGATTCATCTCCAAGCAGCATCCCATTCATCTCGCAGCATCCTTACATATGAATTTCTATGAATTTATGAAAAATCGACTAAGTCCGAGATGGCTTTAAGTAGGGATGCTGTATTGAGATGAGAGATGTAGGAGATCAAGATTCATCTCCATGCAGCATCCCATTCATCTCGCAGCATCCTCACATATGAATTTCTATGAATTTATGAAAAATCGACTAAGTCCGAGATGCCTTTAAGTAGGGATGCTGTATTGAGATGGGAGATGAAGAAGATCAAGATTCATCTCCATGCAGCATCCCATTCATCTCCCAGCATCCTAACATATGAATTTCTATGAATTTATGAAAAATCGACTAAGTCCGAGATGCATTTAAGTAGGGATGCTGTATTAAGATGGGAGATGAAGTAGATCAAGATTCATCTCCATGCAGCATCCCATTCATCTCCCAGCATCCTAACATATGAATTTCTTAGAATTTATGAAAAATCGACTAAGTCCGAGATGCCTTCAAGTAGGGATGCTGTATTAAGATGGGAGATGAAGAAGATCAAGATTCATCTCCATGCAGCATCCCATTCATCTCCCAGCATCCTAACATATGAATTTCTTAGAATTTATGAAAAATCGACTAAGTCCGAGATGCCTTCAAGTAGGGATGCTGTATTAAGATGGGAGATGAAGAAGATCAAGATTCATCTCCATGCAGCATCCCATTCATCTCGCAGCATCCTAACATATGAATTTCTATGAATTTATGAAAAATCGACTAAGTCCGAGATGCCTTTAAGTAGGGATGCTGTATTGAGATGGGAGATGTCGGAGATCAAGATTCATCTCCATGCAGCATCCCATTTATCTCCCAGCATCCTAACATATGAATTTCTTAGAATTTATGAAAAATCGAATAAGTCCGAGAAGCCTTTAAGTAGGGATGCTGTATTGAGATGGGAGATGTAGGAGATCAAGATTCATCTCCATGCAGCATCCCATTCATCTCCCAGCATCCTAACATATGAATTTCTTAGAATTTATGAAAAATCGACTAAGTCCGAGATGGCTTTAAGTAGGGATGCTGTATTAAGATGGGAGATGTAGGAGATCAAGATGCATCTCCATGCAGCATCCCATTCATCTCGCAGCATCGTAACATATGTTTTTCTATGAATTTATGAAAAATCGACTAAGTCCGAGATGCCTTTAAGTAGGGATGCTGTATTAAGATGGGAGATGGAGAAGATCTAGATTTATCTCCATGCAGCATCCCATTCATCTCCCAGCATCCTAACATATGTTTTTCTTAGAATTTATGAAAAATCGACTAAGTCCGAGATGCCTTTAAGTAGGGATACTGTATTAAGATGGGAGATGAAGAAGATCAAGATTTATCTCCATGCAGCATCCCATTCATCTCCCAGCATCCTAACATATGTTTTACTTAGAATTTATGAAAAATCGAATAAGTCCGAGATGCCTTTAAGTAGGGATGCTGTATCGAGATGGGAGATGAAGAAGATCAAGATTCATCTCCATGCAGCATCCCATTCTTCTCGCAGCATCCTAACATATGAATTTCTTAGAATTTATGAAAAATCGACTAAGTCCGAGATGCCTTTAAGTAGGGATGCTGTATCGAGATGGGAGGTGACGAAGATCAAGATTCATCTCCATGCAGCATCCCATTCATCTCCCAGCATCCTAACATATGAATTTCTTAGAATTTATGAAAAATCGACTAAGTCCCAGATGCCTTTAAGTAGGGATGCTGTATTAGGATGGGAGATGAAGAAGATCAAGATTCATCTCCATGCAGCATCCCATTCATCTCGCAGCATCCTAACATATGAATTTCTATGAATTTATGAAAAATCGACTAAGTCCGAGATGCCTTTAAGTAGGGATGCTGTATTGAGATGAGAGATGTAGGAGATCAAGATTCATCTCCAAGCAGCATCCCATTCATCTCGCAGCATCCTTACATATGAATTTCTATGAATTTATGAAAAATCGACTAAGTCCGAGATGGCTTTAAGTAGGGATGCTGTATTGAGATGAGAGATGTAGGAGATCAAGATTCATCTCCATGCAGCATCCCATTCATCTCGCAGCATCCTCACATATGAATTTCTATGAATTTATGAAAAATCGACTAAGTCCGAGATGCCTTTAAGTAGGGATGCTGTATTGAGATGGGAGATGAAGAAGATCAAGATTCATCTCCATGCAGCATCCCATTCATCTCGCAGCATCCTCACATATGAATTTCTATGAATTTATGAAAAATCGACTAAGTCCGAGATGCATTTAAGTAGGAATGCTGTATTAAGATGGGAGATGAAGTAGATCAAGATTCATCTCCATGCAGCATTCCATTCATCTCGCAGCATCCTAACATATGAATTTCTATGAATTTATGAAAAATCGACTAAGTCCGAGATGGCTTTAAGTAGGGATGCTGTATTGAGATGAGAGATGTAGGAGATCAAGATTCATCTCCATGCAGCATCCCATTCATCTCGCAGCATCCTAACATATGAATTTCTATGAATTTATGAAAAATCGACTAAGTCCGAGATGCCTTTAAGTAGGGATGCTGTATTGAGATGGGAGATGTCGGAGATCAAGATTCATCTCCATGCAGCATCCCATTCATCTCGCAGCATCCTAACATATGTTTTTCTTAGAATTTATGAAAAATCGACTAAGTCCGAGATGCCTTTAAGTAGGGATGCTGTATTAAGATGGGAGATGAAGAAGACCAAGATTCATCTCCATGCAGCATCCCATTCATCTCCCAGCATCCTAACATATGAATTTCTTAGAATTTATGAAAAATCGACTAAGTCCGAGATGGCTTTAAGTAGGGATGCTGTATTAAGATGGGAGATGTAGGAGATCAAGATGCATCTCCATGCAGCATCCCATTCATCTCGCAGCATCGTAACATATGTTTTTCTATGAATTTATGAAAAATCGACTAAGTCCGAGATGCCTTTAAGTAGGGATGCTGTATTAAGATGGGAGATGGAGAAGATCTAGATTTATCTCCATGCAGCATCCCATTCATCTCCCAGCATCCTAACATATGTTTTTCTTAGAATTTATGAAAAATCGACTAAGTCCGAGATGCCTTTAAGTAGGGATACTGTATTAAGATGGGAGATGAAGAAGATCAAGATTTATCTCCATGCAGCATCCCATTCATCTCCCAGCATCCTAACATATGTTTTACTTAGAATTTATGAAAAATCGAGTCAAGACCTCCGGGTTGAGACTTTCCGCGTCGGTGGTGTCGCGCACCGCCTATCCGAAAGATGGTGTAACAGGGGTGTTCGATCAGCAATGGTCGGATGCCCCGTCATAGTCCAACTATGACAACCAAAGTCAAGACCTCCGGGTTGAGACTTTCCGCGTCCGGAGGTACGCGTACCGCCTACCCGAAAGATGGTGTGCTTCTGGGGTATTCGATGAGTCGGATACCCCGTCGTAGTCCAACTATGACAATACAAAGTCAAGACCTCCGGGTTGAGACTTCCGCGTCGGAGGTGCGCGCACCGCCTACCCGAAAGATGATGAATCAGGGGTGTTCGATCAGCAATGGTCGGATGCCCCGTCGTAGTCCAACTATGACAATCAAAGTCAAGACCTCCGGGTTGAGACTTCCGCGTCCGGAGGTACGCGTACCGCCTACCCGAAAGATGGTGAATCAGGGGTGTTCGATCAGCAATGGTCGGATGCCCCGTCGTAGTCCAACTATGACAATCAAAGTCAAGACCTCCGGGTTGAGACTTTCTGCGAGTACATGCATAAAGGAACACGGACCAAGCCGTACCGAGAGAATCGGTACTAGAGCCCTCGTGGTTCTACATTGAGAGAGCCCTCGTGGTTCTCATTAGGGGCTTTATGCAAGTCGTACTCAATACTGTGGTGTGAAGTATAAAGTATAGAGTCCTCCACTGGTCCACGCTGCTCCGGCGGTCCTGGGTAAGATAGTTCATTCTAGCTTGCCCTATGTGGAAGAGGACTCAATACCCTACCTGTTGAGCTTGAAACAAAGTCATCACTTGGGCATGCTCATATTGCCATACAATATTCCATTATCTACTAATGAGCATGCAGCTATATGATTATAACCTGTAAACGATTACCCCGCCGTAGTTCAGCGCTTCAACCAAGTGATGACTTCAGTATGGCTAGTGTGTGAAGTATAAAGTATAGTCCTCCCCTGGTCCACACTGCTTCGGCGGTCCTGGGTAAGATAGTTAGTTCTAGCTTGCCCTATGTGGAAGAGGACACCATACTTAATACTGTGGTGTAATGAACAAAGTATAGTCCTCCACTGGTCCACGCTGCTTTGCAGTCCTGGGTAAGATAGTTAGTTCTAGCTTGCCCTATGTGGAAGAGGGCATACAAGACAAAGTATAGTTCTCCCCTGGTCCACGCTGCTCCGGCGGTCCTGGGTAAGATAGTTAATTCTAGCTTGCCCTATGTGGAAGAGGACTCAATACCCTACCTGTTGAGCTTGAAACAAAGTCATCACTTGGGCATGCTCTATAGCCAATCACATGACATTAACCTAAGAGAGCATGCAGCGTATTATCCCAATGCAAAGTAAACGATAGACTCGCCCTAGTTCAGTGCTTCAACCAAGTGATGACTTCAATTTGGCTAGTGTGTGAAGTATAAAGTATAGTCCTCCCCTGGTCCACACTGCTTCGGCGGTCCTGGGTAAGATAGTTAATTCTAGCTTGCCCTATGTGGAAGAGGACACCATACTTAATACTGTGGTGTAATGAACAAAGTATAGTCCTCCACTGGTCCACGCTGCTCCGGCGGTCCTGGGTAAGATAGTTCATTCAAGCTTGCCCTATGTGGAAGAGGGCATACAAGACAAAGTATAGTTCTCCCCTGGTCCACGCTGCTTCGGCGGTCCTGGGTAAGATAGTTAATTCTAGCTTGCCCTATGTGGAAGAGAGCATACATGAACCAAGAACGAAGGTTATGATCGAGGAATGATTCGACAACTAACCGATGGTATGAAATGTGAAGAATTCAAGCAAGCACACAATCAAGTCATCACTTGGGCATGCTCGATAGCCAACCCTATGACATTAACCTAGTAGAGCATGCGAAAACCAATATATATGTAAACGATGCCCCTCCCTAGTTCAGCGCTTCAACCAAGTGATGACTTCAGAATGGCTAAATCAAATCGGTTCAAAACATACCATCGGTACCCTATTGAAACACACAAGTCGATATCAAACCTCATGATTGTGTAGTCCTCCACTGGTCCACACTGCTCCGGCGGTCCTGGGTAAGATAGTTCATTCTAGCTTGCCCTATGTGGAAGAGGGCACATTACTCAATTCTGTGGTGTTATGAACAAAGTATAGTCCTCCACTGGTCCACGCTGCTTCGGCGGTCCTGGGTAAGATAGTTAGTTCTAGCTTGCCCTATGTGGAAGAGGGCATACAAGACAAAGTATAGTTCTCCCCTGGTCCACGCTGCTTCGGCGGTCCTGGGTAAGATAGTTAATTCTAGCTTGCCCTATGTGGAAGAGAGCATACATGAACCAAGAACGAAGGTTATGATCGAGGAATGATTCGACAACTAACCGATGGTATGAAATGTGAAGAATTCAAGCAAGCACACAATCAAGTCATCACTTGGGCATGCTCGATAGCCAACCTCATGACATTAACCTAGTAGAGCATGCGAAAACCAATATATATGTAAACGATGCCTCCCTAGTTCAGCGCTTCAACCAAGTGATGACTTCAGAATGGCTAAATCAAATCGGTTCAAACCATACCATCGGTATCCTATTGAAACACACAAGTCGATATCAAACCTCATGATTGTGTAGTCCTCCACTGGTCCACGCCGCTTCGGCCGTCCTGGGTAAAATGGAACATTCCAGCTTGCCCTATGTGGAAGAGGGCACATTACTCAATACTGTGGTGTGAAGTATAAAGTTCAGTTCTCCCCTGGTCCACGCTGCTTCGGCGGTCCTGGGTAAGATAGTTCATTCTAGCTTGCCCTATGTGGAAGAGGACACTTCATACTTCGTCTCTAAGCGGCGGCTTGACTCCTCCCTACGGGGAACGGGTTTACGCGCACAGCGGCGGCTTACGCACTATGGCAGTCATGGATGCCTTACGTTTCTATGAAAAGTGTGTTCCTCCCCTGGTCCACGCTGCTTCGGCAGTCCTGGGTAAGATAGTTAGTTCTAGCTTGCCCTATGTGGAAGAGGACACGTAGACTTACTGTGGTGTGAAGTATAAAGTTCAGTTCTCCCCTGGTCCACGCCGCTTCGGCCGTCCTGGGTAAAATGGATTCATCCAGCTTGCCCTATGTGGAATGAGGACACTTTATGCTTCGTCTCTAAGCGGCGGCTTGCTCCTCCCTACGGGGAACGGGTATACGCGCACAGCGGCGGCTTACGTTATGGCAGTCATGGATGCCTTACGTTTCCATGAAAAGTGTGTTCCTCCCCTGGTCCACGCTGCTTCGGCAGTCCTGGGTAAGATAGTTAGTTCTAGCTTGCCCTATGTGGAAGAGGACACGTAGACTTACTGTGGTGTGAAGTATAAGGTTCAGTTCTCCCCTGGTCCACGCCGCTTCGGCCGTCCTGGGTAAAATGGATTCATCCAGCTTGCCCTATGTGGAATGAGGACACTTTATGCTTCGTCTCTAAGCGGCGGCTTGCTCCTCCCTACGGGGAACGGGTATACGCGCACAGCGGCGGCTTACGCAAGTTAGTCACCCTCGGCAGTGGATCACTCGGCTCATGGATCGATGAAGACCGCAGCTAACTGCGCGTCATAATGTGAACTGCAGGACACATGAACATTGATAAGTTGAACGCATATTGCACGTCGTGGGAACCTACCATGATGTACAGATGACTGAGCGCTTATATTTGAGAAATGTATCGCATACATTTAACTACGCCGTGACACCCGTCACGAGACGTGCACCATGATGTTAACTAGGGTCGCGACGACCCGCTAGCATTAAAGAACCCGTGGTTTACAATATACT
>NW_026689843.1:77500-82500 GCF_943734765.1 Anopheles ziemanni | reverse complement strand
CAGCTGGGTCGGGGAGAACTCGCCGGGTCCATCGGGCGAACCGTCCTCCCGTTCTGCCCACCTCGTCCCACCTGTCCTGCCACTGGTGGTATGTGGCGAGACGCTCCTGCTCCCGCATCTCTTTAGCCGACAGACCCCCAGGATCAGCGTTCACTCTACGATGGTAATATCGTGCGTCCTCTTTTACCAACAGCACTATTGGGATGGTACCCGCTATCACTGCGGCAGCGTCATATGAGATTGTCCGGAATGCGAAGGATGCTCCGACCACAACCCTCTTCTGGACTCTCTCCAGCAGCCGTTGCTCCTCCCTGGTTTCAACACCCTCGTGCCACACCGGTGCACCGTAGCGGAGGATGCTGTTGACGACCGAAACCAGGAGGCGACGCTTCTTACACTTTGGCCCACTGTGCCGTCGCATCAACAGTGCAAGTGCTGTCGCTACTCGAGAAGCCTTTTGAGTGACTTGCTTGACGTGCTCCGACCACTTAAGATTGTGTTTGATACGGACGCCTAGATATTTGATGTCGGTTGCCGAACGAAGAAGAACTCCGTTGATGTTAACCGGGATGTTCTTGTAATCCTTCTTCTTCTTCGACACCATCACAATATCCGTCTTAGCTGCGGCGAGCTCCAGCTGATGTTCGCGCATCCAAGCCACAACCCTATTCACAGACTCCTCCGCCAAACTCGCGGCCAGTGCTGGCGTGGGTCCTGGTGCCAGGAGCACGAGGTCGTCAGCGAAGGCGACGAGCTCTACACCGGTGGGCATGTCGATGGACAGGACGGCGTCATACATGGTGTTCCACAGCGTCGGACCGAGTATGGAACCCTGTGGGACTCCCGCCGACAATTCCCGGGTGACCGGACCGTCCGACGTCTCATAAACCAACAGCCGTCCCCGAAACCAGCTTTCCAGTATCCGCTGCAGGCATGCCGGAACGTGCTTTTCTTGCAGTGCTTTGGCGATGGACCGCCAGCTCGCCGTGTTAAAAGCATTGCGTACATCCAATGACACCACCATCAGACACTTGTTAGCCCTCCGATCCGTCATTCGGTGGGCCATCGCGCGCTGGCCGGCCTCCTTAACACGTTCAATCGCCTGAATTGTAGACCTGCCCTTTCTGAATCCATACTGAGACGGCGACAGGCGAGGGTGATCTGGGTCTTCCAGGTGTTCATTTAGGCGATCCAAGATCAGCCGCTCCAAGATCTTGCCTGATCCGTCGAGCATCCCAAGAGGCCGAAAGGATGACGGATCGCCCTGAGGTCTTCCGGACTTGGGTAGCAAAGCAAGTCGTTGTCGCTTCCAGTCAGCGGGAAAGGTGCATTGATCGAAGCACTCCTGGAACACGCGGCGAAACGTCTCCGTGTGCTCGCGAACAGCGACCCTCAGTGCCGCATTGATGATGCCATCGGGTCCCGGGGCCTTAGTGGGCACCATCCGCGCCGCGATCGCCAAGAGCTCCTCATCCGACACCTCCCTCACTGGCTCCTGCGTTGTCTGCCCCCAATCGACCAGATCCGGTGCAGGCCACTCAAAAGTGCCATGATCCGGGAAGAGTTCCGACACGACGTGCTGTAGAATCGCAGGATCTCGCTCCGGGGGGACGCGGCTACCCTTGAGGCGTGACGTTACTACCTTGTAGGCAGTGCCGAAGACGTTGTCCTCAGCTTCCGCAATCATCTCATCAAAGCTACGGTCCTTGCTTGCCTTGATGGCACGGGTTAGTTCCTTCTTACAGCTCCTGTGCCGTTCTCTGGCCAACTCTCGCTGTGCACCGGTTCCGGCGGTCAAAAACGCATCCTCAGATGACTTGCACTGCTCCCTGAGAAGGCCGATTTCCTGCGTCCACCAGTACATTTCCGGTCTCACCAAAAACTGCGCTGGCGGTGCCCTCTGCATCACCTCATCGCAGGCTCTAGTAAGTCCAGCGGTGAGAGTCGCCGGTGATACAGCCGCTTCGGCAAACCCGGAAGCCTGGAGCGCGATCTGGAAGGCTTCGGAATGGAATTGACGCAACTTCCATCTCGGTCCAATCTGCTCGCGTTGTCGCTGCCGGTCGCGATGCTGGTGCTGTTGTTGCGGTTGCCTCTGCTGGTGTGGTGAAGCGCTGCTGACTGGTGTCGCGGATACGCTGAATCTCACGTATCTGTGGTCACTGTTGGTGAAAGTGTCGAGCACCCGCCAGTCGTTACCGGGTTCAATGGCCGGACTGGCGAAGGACACGTCGACCACACTTTCAGTAGCACTGCCGTTGCCGACGAACGTGGGCACACTGCCGCGGTTCAAGATCGCCAGGTCGAGCTGGTCGACGACCTCGGCGAGATCTTCACCACGCGGCTTCGTCCTCGCGCTGCCCCATCGCACGTGCCAGGCATTGAAGTCGCCCGCCAAGACTACGAGGGGGTGTGCTCTGGCCTCGATATCGATCTCGTCGAGCAGCCGCTGGTAGTCCTCGTCCGTCCATCCCGGTGTTGGTGGGGCGTAGCAAGAGATGAAGGTCACCCCCGCCACCTGGACCGACACCAGTCCTACCCTACTTGCCCAGACTCGCTGTATGGGCAAGGCTCCGGTCGTAATAACAGCTGCCTTCGCTGTCGAGTCCACCGCCCAGTTCCCGTTATTGGGTGGAACACGGTAGATCTCCGACGCCAGCACAATGTCGATCCTTTGCTCCCGTGCGGTCTGGAGCATGAGATCTTGTGCTACCCTGCTGCGCGCCAAGTTGATCTGGAGGATCTTCAACCCAGCGTCACGCCCTCTAACAGTGGTGTTCGAAACTAGCGGGAACATGACGGCTGGCTACTTCCGCTGCAAACCGGTGAACCTGTCTGATGTTGTCCGGAACACGTAAGGCACTTGGGGCCCGAGCTGCACTCCTTGGCCTTGTGCTGCTTCGATCCGCACCGGAAGCAGCACTTGGAGTAGTCAGGGCCGGTGCACTCGCGAGAGCGGTGCCCCTTGCCAAAGCAGCGGTAGCAGAGCTGCTCTCCTGCAGGGACCGATGCGAGCGCCTGCACGACGCAACTCGTGTTCCCTATGGTGACCCGGTGACCGTCGAGAAGCTGGCACTGCCCGCGCGGCAGCTTGATATGGGCTTTCTGCAGCCCGTCGTACCGCCGCCACATCCGAACTGCCTCGCCCGGAACCGTCAGCCCCGCCTGTCGCTTAATCGCCGAAATCAAGTCATCGACAGTCGCCAGCATGTCGATTCCTGTGATCGCGGCCGTCTGCTTGTCGACAAGGAGGTGGGCCACTCCATCCTCCTTGATGGCTTCGCTGACATCGGCCAGCACACTCTCGCAGTCCGTGTTCGGCTTCAGCCACAGCGACAGCTTCCGCTCCCCTGTGCGGCAAACCCTCGCCACGAACTGATCCACATTGGTCTTGGAACGCACTGCCTTGTATGTGTCGAGGAAGGCCTTGCCCTCGTTGGCCTCGAGGACGATCACCGCAGGCCTCTCCACTTTAGCAGCGCTCTTTCCCGCTTTCTGTGGTGCTGCTCTCTTGTCTCCCTTGGCCACGACTTTAGCAAAGGATGCTGGTTGCGCATGCACCTTGGTTGCCACAGCCGCTGCTTTCTTTACCTTCGGTTTTGGCTTTTCTGGAGCCATGGCCTGGGACAAGACGGCCTCGACCGGGATCTCGGGGACATCAGGCGTGATGACTTCGTTCATGCCCGTCGGTTCGCCCTCTTTTTTCTTGCCGCGCCTTGCCCGGGTCCGCTTTCGTTTGGGAGTGTCGCCAGGTGGATGCTGGCTTTGCCCAACAGCACTGGAGTCGACGACATGTTGTTGTTGCTGCTGCGTAGCTACCGCCAACTCTCCCATCGAGTGGAGTCCACTTTGGAGCAGCATAAGTTCTCTTTCGCTGGCTGCCGCACGCTCACGAAGGCTAATGTTGTCTCGCTTCAGCTCCTGATTTTCACGAGACAACAACTTCAGCTTTGTCTTCAGCTCCGCGTCGCCATCCTTTGCCGTCGCCCGGCCCGTCTCCATCTCGCTAACCTTAGCGAGGAGAGTCTCGACGGTTGCCCGGAGCTCCCTCAACTCGCTGCTGAGGCTTGCGATAGTCGGCTCCTGCTGCGGGACTTCGGCCACCTGCTGGACGACGGTTGAGTTGAGCTCGTCCTCGTCGCTCTCCTCTGAAATCTCCATATCACTGGCTAGCAGGGCCATCCGCTGCACCACCACCACCGGCCGAGTGGGCGTCGCAGTCGATGGCGCGACACTGCCTCCCTTTCGCTGCCGAGTCAACGGCAGCGCAACCGATGATGTCATCACTTTGTCCCCGTCGTCCTTCGGCGATGGCGCGGTAGCGTCACAGGTGGACCGGAGCCTGACGGACCGACGCGTCGAAGGCTCCCCCGATGCCTGCTCCATTCCCCTACTGCAACCCTGAAAATCGCTGTGGGCAATGGGTTAGGTTGCGGAGAGCCAGGGTGGAGTGTCTGGGAAGGGAAGGTGGGAAGGGGAAGGGGAGTGGAGGAAGGCCAAGTACCGGTGCGAAATAGAAACTCCAACAAATAAAAGGCCAAACCAATCTTTTTCCCCTTTCCAAATCTGAGCTTATATCTCAGTTCTTCTCTGCGATCAGGTGCCGCCTGGTTGACAAATCCGCAAACCGCCAGCCGATACACTCGCCATAAAACTCAGAGTGCCGCCTGGTTGTGATAACCGGTGATCTCCACCAGCCGAGACACTTGATGAACTGAAGGCGCCGCCTGGTTGTGACGTTGAAAAGCTCAGCACCAGTGCCGCCGCCTGGTAACAGTGTTCGAAATCTCCGTGAGCCGAGACACCCGCCACGACCCGAAGCGCCGCCTGGTGGCAATGCTGGCAATCCGCTGGTACTGGTGGCGCCGCCTGGCGGCCAAGTTCGGAACCAAGTTTAGCCGAGACACACTGAAATATTTCACCGGGATGATCGAACCTCGAAATTTTTCAGCCGAGACACATGAAACATTTCACTCTTAGCCGAGACACCTTGAAAAGTT
>NW_026689843.1:65000-70000 GCF_943734765.1 Anopheles ziemanni | reverse complement strand
AGCCGCCGCTTAGAGACGAAGTATTAAGTGTCCTCTTCCACATAGGGCAAGCTAGAATGAACTATCTTACCCAGGACCGCCGAAGCAGCGTGGACCAGGGGAGAACTGAACTTTATACTTCACACCACAGTATTGAGTAATGTGCCCTCTTCCACATAGGGCAAGCTGGAATGTTCCATTTTACCCAGGACGGCCGAAGCGGCGTGGACCAGTGGAGGACTACACAATCATGAGGTTTGATATCGACTTGTGTGTTTCAATAGGGTACCGATGGTATGTTTTGAACCGATTTGATTTAGCCATTCTGAAGTCATCACTTGGTTGAAGCGCTGAACTAGGGCGTGTCTATCGTTTACTTTGCATTGGGATATTATACGTTGCATGCTCTACTAGGTTAATGTCATGAGGTTGGCTATCGAGCATGCCCAAGTGATGACTTGATTGTGTGCTTGCTTGAATTCTTCACATTTCATACCATCGGTTAGTTGTCGAATCATTCCTCGATCATAACCTTCGTTCTTGGTTCATGTATGCTCTCTTCCACATAGGGCAAGCTAGAATTAACTATCTTACCCAGGACCGCCGAAGCAGCGTGGACCAGGGGAGAACTATACTTTGTCTTGTATGCCCTCTTCCACATAGGGCAAGCTAGAACTAACTATCTTACCCAGGACCGCCGAAGCAGCGTGGACCAGTGGAGGACTATACTTTGTTCATAACACCACAGTATTGAGTAATGTGCCCTCTTCCACATAGGGCAAGCTAGAATGAACTATCTTACCCAGGACCGCCGGAGCAGTGTGGACCAGTGGAGGACTACACAATCATGAGGTTTGATATCGACTTGTGTGTTTCAATAGGGTACCGATGGTATGTTTTGAACCGATTTGATTTAGCCATTCTGAAGTCATCACTTGGTTGAAGCGCTGAACTAGGGAGGGGCATCGTTTACATATATATTGGTTTTCGCATGCTCTACTAGGTTAATGTCATAGGGTTGGCTATCGAGCATGCCCAAGTGATGACTTGATTGTGTGCTTGCTTGAATTCTTCACATTTCATACCATCGGTTAGTTGTCGAATCATTCCTCGATCATAACCTTCGTTCTTGGTTCATGTATGCTCTCTTCCACATAGGGCAAGCTAGAATTAACTATCTTACCCAGGACCGCCGAAGCAGCGTGGACCAGGGGAGAACTATACTTTGTCTTGTATGCCCTCTTCCACATAGGGCAAGCTAGAACTAACTATCTTACCCAGGACCGCCGAAGCAGCGTGGACCAGTGGAGGACTATACTTTGTTCATTACACCACAGTATTAAGTATGGTGTCCTCTTCCACATAGGGCAAGCTAGAACTAACTATCTTACCCAGGACCGCCGAAGCAGTGTGGACCAGGGGAGGACTATACTTTATACTTCACACACTAGCCATACTGAAGTCATCACTTGGTTGAAGCGCTGAACTACGGCGGGGTAATCGTTTACAGGTTATAATCATATAGCTGCATGCTCATTAGTAGATAATGGAATATTGTATGGCAATATGAGCATGCCCAAGTGATGACTTTGTTTCAAGCTCAACAGGTAGGGTATTGAGTCCTCTTCCACATAGGGCAAGCTAGAACTAACTATCTTACCCAGGACCGCCGGAGCAGCGTGGACCAGTGGAGGACTCTATACTGTATACTTCACACCACAGTATTGAGTACGACTTGCATAAAGCCCCTAATGAGAACCACGAGGGCTCTCTCAATGTAGAACCACGAGGGCTCTAGTACCGATTCTCTCGGTACGGCTTGGTCCGTGTTCCTTTATGCTTGTACTCTAAGTATTAAGTATTGTGTCCTCTTCCACATAGGGCAAGCTAGAACTAACTATCTTACCCAGGACCGCCGAAGCAGTGTGGACCAGGGGAGGACTATACTTTATACTTCACACACTAGCCATACTGAAGTCATCACTTGGTGGGGGTGAACTACGGCGGTATCTATCGTTTTGGTTCGGTCTATATAGGGTCGCTTGCATGCTCATTCGAATATAATGTAATTGTGTATGGCAATATGAGCATGCCCAAGTGATGACTTTGTTTCAAGCTCAACAGGTAGGGTATTGAGTCCTCTTCCACATAGGGCAAGCTAGAATGAACTATCTTACCCAGGACCGCCGGAGCAGCGTGGACCAGTGGAGGACTCTATACTTTATACTTCACACCACAGTATTGAGTACTTCTTGCATAAAGCCCCTAATGAGAACCACGAGGGCTCTCTCAATGTAGAACCACAAGGGCTCTAGTACCGATTCTCTCGGTACGGCTTGGTCCGTGTTCCTTTATGCTTGTACTCTTAGAAAGTCTCAACCCGGAGGTCTTGACTTTGATTGTCATAGTTGGACTACGACGGGGTATCCGACTCATCGAATACCCCAGAAGCACACCATCTTTCGGGTAGGCGGTACGCGTACCTCCGGACGCGGAAGTCTCAACCCGGAGGTCTTGACTTTGTATTGTCATAGTTGGACTACGACGGGGCATCCGACCATTGCTGATCGAACACCCCTGATTCATCATCTTTCGGGTAGGCGGTGCGCGCACCTCCGACGCGGAAGTCTCAACCCGGAGGTCTTGACTTTGTATTGTCATAGTTGGACTACGACGGGGTATCCGACTCATCGAATACCCCAGAAGCACACCATCTTTCGGGTAGGCGGTACGCGTACCTCCGGACGCGGAAAGTCTCAACCCGGAGGTCTTGACTTTGGTTGTCATAGTTGGACTATGACGGGGCATCCGACCATTGCTGATCGAACACCCCTGTTACACCATCTTTCGGATAGGCGGTGCGCGACACCACCGACGCGGAAAGTCTCAACCCGGAGGTCTTGACTTTGTATTGTTGGATAGTCCTCTTCCACTATAGGGCAAGCTGGAAATATTCCATTTTACCCAGGACTGCCGAGGCAGCGTGGACCAGGGGAGAACTTCACGGAATCTTCAGGCATCCATGATTGCCATAGTGCGTAAGCCGCCGCTGTGCGCGTCAACTCGTTCCCCGTGAGGAGGAGTCTAGCCGCCGCTAAAAGACGAAGCATTAAGTGTCCTCATTCCACTATAGGGCAAGCTAGAATTAACTATCTTACCCAGGACCGCCGAAGCAGCGTGGACCAGGCGAGGACTATACTTTATACTTCACACCACAGTATTGAGTACGACTTGCATAAAGCCCCTAATGAGAACCACGAGGGCTCTCTCAATGTAGAACCACAAGGGCTCTAGTACCGATTCTCTCGGTACGGCTTGGTCCGTGTTCCTTTATGCTTGTACTCGCGGAAAGTCTCAACCCGGAGGTCTTGACTTTGATTGTCATAGTTGCACTACGACGGGGCATTCGACCATTGCTGATCGAACACCCCTGATTCACCATCTTTCGGATAGGAGGTGCGCCCACCTCCGACGCGGAAGTCTCAACCCGGAGGTTCGGACTTAGAGTTTTTCCCATTTAAAAGTTTTTCTCTTAGCCATACTGAAGTCATCACTTGGTGAACGATTGAACTAGGGCGGGTTAATCGTTTATAGGTATCATGTGGTTTGCATGCTCTCTTAGGTTAAGGTCATGTGGTTGGCTATCGAGCATGCCCAAGTGATGACTTTGTTTCACGCTTGCTTGATTTCTTCATGATTCCCTCTTATATAGTGTATTCATTCGAGAACAGGGAATCTTTGGTTTTGCTCAACAGGTATTGGATGTCAACTTGGTATCTAGATCGCATTAAGTCTCAACCCTTAGGTTCGGACTTGTATAGTGACATCTTGTTACGGTCTTGAGTCTCAACCCGCAGGTTCGGACTACTTAGTGTTTGATCGAATATAATATGGCAACTTGTGCCTAAGTCTCAACCCGCAGGTTCGGACTTCTGTTTATTTGGCCAATGTATGTATAAGGCAACTTGTGCCTAAGTCTCAACCCGCAAGTTCGGACTTGTGTATTTGTTCGAAGTCATGTATAAGGCAACGTGTGCCTAAGTCTCAACCCGCAGGTTCGGACTTGTTAGTGTTTCGTCAACTTTCATATGGCAACTTGTGCCTAAGTCTCAACCCGCAGGTTCGGACTTGTGTATTTGTTCGAAGTCATGTATAAGGCAACTTGTGCCTAAGTCTCAACCCGCAGGTTCGGACTTGTGTATTTGTTCGAAGTCATGTATAAGGCAACTTGTGCCGAAGTCTCAACCCGCAGGTTCGGACTTCTATAGTGTTTCGTCAATTATCATATGGCAACTTGTGCCGAAGTCTCAACCCGCAGGTTCGGACTTCTATAGTGTTTCGTCAATTATCATATGGCAACTTGTGCCGAAGTCTCAACCCGCAGGTTCGGACTTCTGGAAGGATCACTTGGCCACTAATGATCCTTCCGCAGGTTCACCTACGGAAACCTTGTTACGACTTTTACTTCCTCTAAATCATCAAGTTCGGTCAACTTCGATAAAGCAGACGCGGTTCACGAGGATCCAGCGAACGATCATCTCCAAAGACCTCACTAAATAATCCATCGGTAGTAGCGACGGGCGGTGTGTACAAAGGGCAGGGACGTATTCAACGCTGGCTGATGACCAGCACTTACTAGAAGTTCCGAGTTCATATGGACCATTGCAATCCATAATCCCTACTAAGTGAGTATTTGAGTGATTTCCCGTTCCTCTCGGAATAGGAGACACGCTGCTACCCACATTGTAGCACGCGTGTAGCCCAGAACATCTAAGGGCATCACGGACCTGTTATCGCTCGATCTCATTTTGCTAAACACAAATTGTCCTGCTAAGCAGCGTACCGTAAGTGCACTTGCGCACACGAACAGCGAAGGTGTCAGGTCATACTCCACCGAAAGGTCCTAACCCGTTCCAATCGGCATCGACGCATTAACGCTGACTGCGTTCTAGTTAGCATATGTGAGTCACGTTCGTTATCGGAATTAACCAGACAAATCAATCCACGAACTAAGAACGGCC
>NW_026689843.1:35000-62500 GCF_943734765.1 Anopheles ziemanni | reverse complement strand
TTTCACTGCGGGTTCGTCAAGAACTTGGAGATGGTCGCAACGCATCGGGTCCTCCCGGGGTACTTGGTGTTTGGATGCTGGCTTGGTGATTAAACACTTGATATTCCATCTTCGGATGAATTTCGGGTGTCACCTGTTGCCTAAGACCACTTGCATGTTTAGCTCGCCGTGGGGTAGCAAGCGTTGTGATCTAATGGCCTTACCGGGCAAACACTTTCGGTTCGTCAAGGACTTGGAGTGCCGGGACGGGTTGGCGGATCCATCACTCTGAGTATGCCGGGTTGATACTTGGGGTTGGTTTGGTTTTGGTGACCCAATACTAGATGTACCATCTCGGTGGTATGTCAGTATCACCTATACTCCAGACCACTTGCATGGTTAGCAAGCGTTGTGATCTAATGGCCCAACCGGGCAAACACTTTGGGTTCGCAAGGACTTAGAGTGCCGGGACGGGTTGGCGGATCCAACACTCTGGGTACCTCCGGGTACTTGGGGTTGGTTGAGGACTTGGTGAACAAACACTTGATATACACTCTCCGGATGTACTTCGGGTGTCACCTGTTGTCCGAGACCACTTGCATGGTTAGCAAGCGTTGTGATTCAATGGCCCTACCGGGCAAACACTTTGGGTTCGCAAGGACTTGGAGTGCCGGGACGGGTTTGCGGATCCAACACTCTGGGTACCTCCGGGTACTTGGGGTTGGTTGAGGACTTGGTGAACAAACACTTGATATACACTCTTCGGATGTACTTCGGGTATCGCCTGTTGTCCGAGACCACTTGCATGGTTAGCAAGCGTTGTGGTCTAATGGCCCTACCGGGCAAACACTTTGGGTTCGCGAGGACTTAGAGTGCTGGTAGTGGTTGGCGGACCCAACACTCTGGGTACCTCCGGGTACTTGGGGTTGGTTGAGAACTTGGTGAAGATACCCCTGTCACCTTGTTCGAGGCCACTTGCATGGTAGCAAGCGTTGTGATACAATGGCCCTACCGGGCAAACACTTTGGGTTCGCAAGGACTTGGAGTGCCGGGACGGGTTGGCGGATCCAACACTCTGGGTACCTCCGGGTACTTGGGGTTGGTTGAGGACTTGGTGAGCAAACACTTGATATACGTTCTTCGGATGTACTTCGGGTGTCACCTGTTGTCCGAGGCCACTTGCATGGTCAACGGTTGAGGTGGTGATGGCGGGTCGGTGCTGTAGGGTGCCGGCCTGTTGGCTGCCTTGGCCGGGTTGGTTGGTTAACACTTGATTGAGCTTGCACCCGAGGGTAATGGCACTTGAAGGTGGGTACCGGCCGGCTGACCTGGTGTGATGGTTGGTTGGTGAACACTTGGCGGTACTTGCACTTGGCTGTGCTTGGACTTGAAGGTGGGATCCGGCTGGCCTAGGCCATTGGTGGTTGGTTGGTTGGTTAGCCCTTAGCTGGGCTGGCTGGCTGGCTGGCCATCGGTGGTGTGGTGTGTTGGGCGGTTGGTGAACACTTGGCGGTACTTGCACTTGGCTGTGCTTGGACTTGAAGGTGGGATCCGGCTGGCCTAGGCCATTGGTGGTTGGTTGGTGGGTTAGCCCTTAGTTGGGCTGGCTGGCTGGCTGGCCATCGGTGGTGTGGTGTGGTGTGGTGTGTGGAGTCGAGCATCGCGCGCCGTTGCCTTCTTCGGAGTGTTGTGGGTACGCAAGTGCTTGCAGTGCAAAGAGGTTGGTGATGGAGTGACATTGCCTTCACCATGGAGTTGCGTTTACTTAGGTACTTGCAAGGAGATGGTGGTATGGTGGTGTTGCGTGTGTGGTGTTCGATTAGAAAGATATAATTTCTAAGTCCGGATTAGTGCTGTCAGTGGGGCCGCCGCTAACAGGTCCTGCACGGCCACCGTGGGGCTTGACTTGGCGCTATTCCGGACTTGGGGCGATCACGATGTCCCCGTGCGGGACTTAGAAGATGGAAGAACACAAGTACCCTTATCCCATGACTTGTGAGCGATTGGCATACGTTACCACATGAAGAGAAAAATTGGCTAAGTCCCGGATCCATATTATTTGAAGAGAAAAATCGGCTAAGTCCCGGATCCATATTATATGAAGAGAAAAATCGGCTAAGTCCAGGATCCATATCATATGAAGAGAAATATCGGCTAAGTCCAGGATCCATATATAATAACCTAATAATCGGCTAAGTCCAGGATCCGTATTATATGAAGAGAAAAATCGGCTAAGTCCAGGATCCATATATAATAACCTAATAATCGGCTAAGTCCAGGATCCATATTATATGAAGAGAAAAATCGGCTAAGTCCAGGATCCATATATAATAACCTAAAAATCGGCTAAGTCCAGGATCCATATAATATGATGAGAAAAATCGGCTAAGTCCCAGATTGGGTCTGTCAGAAATACACTTCCAAGTTACCACACAAGCAAGCAAGATGGCCTAGTGATGGATCCATATGATATGAAGAGAAAAATCGGCTAAGTCCCAGATTGGGTCTGTCAGACATACACTTTCAAGTTACCACACAAGCAAGCAAGATGGCCTAGTGATTGATCCATATGATATGAAGAGAAAAATCGGCTAAGTCCGAGATTGGGTCTGTCAGACATACACTTCCAAGTTACCACACAAGCAAGCAAGATGGCGTATTGATGGATCCATATGATATGAAGAGAAAAATCGGCTAAGTCCGAGATTGGGTCTGTCAGAAATACACTTCCAAGTTACCACACAAGCAAGCAAGATGGCCTAGTGATGGATCCATATGATATGAAGAGAAAAATCGGCTAAGTCCCAGATTGGGTCTGTCGGAAATACACTTCCAAGTTACCACACAAGCAAGCAAGATGGCCTAGTGATGGATCCATATGATATGAAGAGAAAAATCGGCTAAGTCCCAGATTGGGTCTGTCGGAAATACACTTCCAAGTTACCACACAAGCAAGCAAGATGGCCTAGTGATGGATCCATATGATATGAAGAGAAAAATCGGCTAAGTCCAGGATCCATATAATATGAAGAGAAAAATCGGCTAAGTCCCAGATTGGGTCTGTCAGAAATACACTTCCAAGTTACCACACAAGCAAGCAAGATGGCCTAGTGATGGATCCATATGATATGAAGAGAAAAATCGGCTAAGTCCAGGATCCATATAATATGAAGAGAAAAATCGGCTAAGTCCCAGATTGGGTCTGTCAGAAATACACTTCCAAGTTACCACACAAGCAAGCAAGATGGCCTAGTGATGGATCCATATGATATGAAGAGAAAAATCGGCTAAGTCCAGGATCCATATAATATGAAGAGAAAAATCGGCTAAGTCCCAGATTGGGTCTGTCAGAAATACACTTCCAAGTTACCACACAAGCAAGCAAGATGGCCTAGTGATGGATCCATATGATATGAAGAGAAAAATCGGCTAAGTCCAGGATCCATATAATATGAAGAGAAAAATCGGCTAAGTCCCAGATTGGGTCTGTCAGAAATACACTTCCAAGTTACCACACAAGCAAGCAAGATGGCCTAGTGATGGATCCATATGATATGAAGAGAAAAATCGGCTAAGTCCGAGATTGGGTCTGTCAGACATACACTTCCAAGTTACCACACAAGCAAGCAAGATGGCGTATTGATGGATCCATATGATATGAAGAGAAAAATCGGCTAAGTCCGAGATTGGGTCTGTCAGAAATACACTTCCAAGTTACCACACAAGCAAGCAAGATGGCCTAGTGATGGATCCATATGATATGAAGAGAAAAATCGGCTAAGTCCCAGATTGGGTCTGTCGGAAATACACTTCCAAGTTACCACACAAGCAAGCAAGATGGCCTAGTGATGGATCCATATGATATGAAGAGAAAAATCGGCTAAGTCCCAGATTGGGTCTGTCAGACATACACTTTCAAGTTACCACACAAGCAAGCAAGATGGCCTAGTGATTGATCCATATGATATGAAGAGAAAAATCGGCTAAGTCCGAGATTGGGTCTGTCAGACATACACTTCCAAGTTACCACACAAGCAAGCAAGTTACCACATGAAGAGAAAGCCGGCAAAGTCCGGGAATGTTACCACATGAACTGGAAAATGGGCAAAAACCTACCTTCACAGGGAACGTGAATAACTAAGGCTGTAGACATTGGATCGACAAGCCAAAGACTGATATGGAAAGGAAATGAGTAGTACTAGCTTTCCTGAGAGTTGCAGAGCTTAGACTGCATATGAACGGAAGATATTAAGCGTCAAAGTCAGAAAAGTTGCCCGAAGGAACACAAGTTCCAACTTAGAGCATGAATACCGCCTAGACGGTAGGAGGTACGGCCAGGCTGAGGAATAAGAAAATGTTGGCCAACATGTTCCCTAACTATCCCCCGAAGACCGCAAAGCAATCCAACATCAACCAAGAAAGTTATAGCCCGATCAAGGAAACACCTACTTTGCACCGATTTTGCACCAAATACATGTACCAAGCACCTTCGGTTGCATACCTGCAGGGGCTTACCATAGTAGGCCATGGAAGACCGATATACCGAACATAATCACTTTCTATCTCCTCGGGTGTTTGAGATAGCGCTTTGCGGTACAAGAACGAAAGTTAGACTATATCTTGGTGCATCTTTTTGCCCAAGATCACAAGACCCTATCTACCAAGGCAAGAAAGTTGTGTGGGGACAAAATGTCCAAAAGTGCCCAAAGTGGCACACTTGAACCATATATTCGAGAAAAACACAAGTGTGGGCCCGAGCTAGCAAGTTGAAATGTTCTGACCGTCAGTAGCCCTAGTTGAGGTGCACTTATCATTATATGAGGCCAACGTGCCAGCTAGTCTCTAAAGGGGCGATATGGGTGTTCCAAGGTTTGTACCCAATTGAGGAAAAAACAGGGTAAGGTACGCTGTACCGCGAAAAACTCGGGCTATAGATGTCCGATCGATGAGTTTGGCATATGTATGGAAAGGTCTCGACGAGACCTAACTACCCTGAAAGTATGAAGGCAAAGACTTGAATGACCGGGAAGTAATTAAGTGCACAAGTGGTAAAGTTGCACCAAAGTCCATGTTACCCGAAGTGGTACATGAACACCCAATATTCGACCAAAACACAAGTTTAGAGACGAGCTAGCGAGCTACATTGTTCAGACCGTCAGTAGCCCGCATCAAGACACGCATTTAATTATACGGGGCCTAGCCGCTAGCTCGACTCGAAGTCGGTCATATGGTTGGTTGATGGTTTGGACCGACCACGTGGTGTACCAAGGTGATGTACCTTTCATGAATTAAAACTCTGGCTGTATGGCACTGAGCGACAAGCTAAGGTGTGATTTGGAATAGCCTTGAGTGGGACTATTTAGGAAAAATGCGAACAAAAAATCACAAAGTCCTTGGGCGAAGCTATTAGCGAAACATAGAGCAAATTGGTACCAAAAACTATGGAAATGGGACTTGAGTCAAAAATAACCGCAAGTTGGAGAAGAGATAGCAAGCTTGCGTAGAACAATTATATTTGGTGCATGGTATCACCAACAAAAAAGTATATGGGGCCAAGGTGCTGGCTGGCCTCCAAAGTGGAGATATGGGCGATCCAAAGTTTGTACCCAAGTACGAACAAGTATGGAAAAAACAGGGTAAGGTACCAAGTACCATTAATAACTTCGGCTGTAGATGGCCGAGCGAGGCAAACGGCTCACCGTTGGAAAGGTCTTGGGGAGACCTATCTACCCTGAAAGTTTCATGAGGCTGAGTTGAAAGACCACGGAGATATTAGGTGATGATGGTCCAATTCGGGGACCAAGTCGCAGGAAATGGCGCTTGACCAAAATCACCCTTGGAAGGTGAATACCGGCTTACCGGTAAGAGATAGCGACTTGGCGTAGAATATTCATAAGTTGGGCGTGTAGAGACGCAACTTTTATTATATGGGGCCAACCCGGTCAGGGTGCTCCAAGTCGGTCGTTTGGTTGGTTTATGGTTTGGGCCGACCACGTGGTGTGCCAAGTTGAGGTACCTTTCATGAATTATAACTTGGTCAGTTTGCCACCGAGCGACAAGCTGCGGTGTGTTTTGGAATGGTCTTGAGTGGGACTATCAAGGAAAAATACCAATCGAAAATCAGCTTGTCCATGGCCGAAGCTATTAGTGAAACATATAGCAAAATGGGTCCAAAAACGAATGAAATGGGAATTGGACCAAGAATAACGGCAAGTTGGAGAAGAGATAGCAAGTTGGCGTAGAACAATTATATTTGGTGCATGGTATGACCAACCAAAAAGTATATGAGGCCAAGGTGCTGGCTGGCCTCCAAAGTGGAGATATGGGCGATCCAAAGTTTGTACCCAAGTACGAACAAGTATGGAAAAAACAGGGTAAGGTACCAAGTACCATTAATAACTTCGGCTGTAGATGGCCGAGCGAGGCAAACGGCTCACCGTTGGAAAGGTCTCGGGGAGACCTATCTACCCTAAAAGTTTCATGAGGCTGAGTTGAAAGACCACGGAGATATTAGGTGATGATGGTCCAATTCGGGGACCAAGTCGCAGGAAATGGCACTTGACCAAAATCACCCTTGGAAGGTGAATACCGGCTTACCGGTAAGAGATAGCGACTTGGCGTAGAATATTCATAAGTTGGGCGTGTAGAGACGCAACTTTCATTATACGGGGGCAACCCGGTCAGGGTGCTCCAAGTCGGTCGTTTGGTCGGTTTATGGTTTGGGCCGACCACGTGGTGTACCAAGTTGAGGTACCTTTCATGAATTATAACTCGGTCAGTTTGCCACCGAGCAACAAGCTACGATGTGATTTGGAATGGTCCTGAGTAGGACTATTTGGGAAAAATACAAACAGAAAATTAGCTTGTCTATGGGCGAAGCTATTAGTGAAACATATGGCAAAATGGGTCCGAAAACGAATGAAATGGGACTTGGACCAAGAATAACGGCAAGTTGGAGAAGAGATAGCAAGTTGACGTAGAACAATTATATTTGGTGCATGGTATGACCAACAAAAAAGTATATGGGGCCAAGGTGCTGGCTGGCCTCCAAAGTGGAGATATGGGCGATCCAAAGTTTGTACCCAAGTACGAACAAGTATGGAAAAAACAGGGTAAGGTACCAAGTACCATTAATAACTTCGGCTGTAGATGGCCGAGCAAGACAAACGGCATACCGTTGGAAAGGTCTTGGGGAGACCTATCTACCCTGAAAGTTTCATGAGGCTGAGTTGAAAGACCACGGAGATATTAGGTGATGATGGTCCAATTCGGGGACCAAGTCGCAGGAAATGGCACTTGAACAAAATCACCCTTAGAAGGTGAATACCGGCTTACCGGTAAGAGATAGCGACTTGGCGTAGAATATTCATAAGTTGGGCGTGTAGAGACGCAACTTTCATTATACGGGGGCAACCCGGTCAGGGTGCTCCAAGTCGGTCGTTTGGTCGGTTTATGGTTTGGGCCGACCACGTGGTGTACCAAGGTGAGGTACCTTTCATGAATTATAACTCGGTCAGTTTGCCACCGAGCGACAAGCTGCGGCGTGTTTTGGAATGGTCTTGAGTGGGACTATCAAGGAAAAATACAAATAGAAAATCAGCTTGTCCATGGCCGAAGCTATTAGTGAAACATATAGCAAAATGGGTCCAAAAACGAATGAAATGGGACTTGGACCAAGAATAACGGCAAGTTGGAGAAGAGATAGCAAGTTGGCGTAGAACAATTATATTTGGTGCATGGTATGACCAACAAAAAAGTATATGAGGCCAAGGTGCTGGCTGGCCTCCAAAGTGGAGATATGGGCGATCCAAAGTTTGTACCCAAGTATGGCAAAAACTGGTAGAGGTACCTTTCATGAATTACTGCTCAGGCTGTATGGCACTTAGCGGGACGCTTGGCTCTGGTATGGAATAGTCTTGAGTGGGACTATCAAGGAAAAATACGAACAAAAAATCACCATGTCCACGGACGAAGGTATTAGCGAAACTTAGAGCGAAATTGCGACCAAGTCGCTGGAAATGGCCCTTGGACCAAGTATACCGTCAAGGCGGTACGAGATAGCGAGTTGACGTGGAACATTTATAAGTTTGCCTACACGAGACGAAAGTTTAGTTATATGGGGCCAACCCGCTCAGGGTTGTCCAAGTCGGTCATATGGCTGATCGAAATTTTCGACCAAGTACTGAGAAAACAGGGTAAGGTACCGTGTACCTCGAATAACTTTGGCTGTAGATGTCCGAGCGAGGCAAACGGCATAGCGTTGGAAAGGTCTTGAGGTGTTCTAGGCACCCTGAAAGTTTGAAAAGGCTATCTGGAAAACTCGTGGAGATATTAGAGAAACATTGGGCCCAAAAGATACCAAGTCGCAGGAAATGGGCCCTCCAAGAACACCCTAAAATCCCAATTACGGCTAAGTTGCAGGCCAGCTAGCGAAGTGAAATGTTCTAGGCATAACTAGAACACGTTAAGGCGCAACTTTTTGAATAAGAACTTTTTTCGATATCTGGTCCCCAAAGGGGGGATATGGGCGATCAAAGGATTTTTCCAAGTTTCGGTACTTTTTACGGTATCGCTCATAGCTCCGGCTGTATGCAAGCAAATGACAATCTAAGACATGATTTGGAAAGGTATTGAGCAGTACTAACTTACGTTAGAACACAGCGAAGCGCTATCGGTTCATGGCAAGGCCGATATAAGCAGTCAAAGATGAAAAATGTTGACAAAATGAACAAAAATTACCTTGGTACGCGAATAGCGGCCAGGGATGAAGAGGTACGAAGGTGGTGTAGAAGAATTATAATTAGGGCTTGGTACGCTCTAAATGTTTGCCGAAGACCGCAAAGCGCTCAGACCCATAGAAAGTGGCCATTTGGGCCGAACAGTGCGTGCAAAGAGGTGAAAATGCAAAAATTGCACTTTGTGGGGCGATTTGCGGGGGGAAGGAGGGGTCGGAGGGCAAAATGTCCCTTGACCAAAAAGTCTTATCTCGTCGAGATCTACAACATTGCCGAAGACCGCAAAGCGCTAGCTCGCAATCGAAAAATCGAGAATTTGAAAATTTTCTAAGTCTTGGGCTCCCTAAGGAAAAGTTTCAAAAATCACGTTTGTCCCCAATTTTGAAGGGGAAGGAGTCGGTTCCGGGGCATGGTGTCTTCGGCAAAAAGTCTTATCTTTTTGCGTACTTTCGACTAGTTCAATAAAAATTTTTGACCCAAAATTTGTTCGGCGGACCCCTAGGTCGAAAAACCCGAAAAAAGTCGAAAAAAGTCGAAAATGTCGAAAAATGAGAAAACCTCATATTCGGACTCTACACGAGCCCCAGATATTGAAAAGTGAAATCCGCGGTCGATTTGGAACAAAAAATTTACCTAGGCAAAGTTGTATGGAGGTAGGGACCCCTGAGAAAAAAGTTTGGTCCCGAGGCTCCTTGGACCACCAAGTCCCTAGGTCGGACCAAAATCGGAAAAAATCCGACCAAAGTCGAAAGTGTCGAAAATTTTAAAAAACCCCTTTTGGGGCCCTATGGCCTCCCTAGATAATGAAAAGTGAGGTCCGCGGCCGATCCGGAAGAAAAACTTGACCTAGGGAAACTTGTATGACGGTGGGGACCCAAAAAAATTTCGATGAGTGTAGTTTAGACAGGCCGGAAAATGTATCGGTGGTCCGTATCAAGGGACGTCTTTTAGTTCCATGGGGTGGTGGTCGTCGAACAAAGTCGCCTAGGTCGACCACCAGAAAGACCAGTCGTGTTGTAATGGATGTTTTGACCACTTTACTAGGGAAACCTAGTAGGTCGAAGCAAATTTGGGGTTCGAGATGAGTTGGTGAAAGTTGGTCCAACCTAGGTGTGCTTGGTGGAGGTTGACCATGAAAGTAGAGCATGATGGGAATGACCATAACTTTGGTTCTAGATGTCGGATCGGTACACTTTCGGCAGTTTTGGAAAGGTGAAGGCCTGCTCTAGCTATGTTTCCTACCAAGCTGAGCGCCTACTAGTGACCCGGAGGAGGTATTAAGGGTCAAAGGCAAAAAGGGGTACCCTAAAGTGCGTGTGACCAAGAAAATGGGAAAAACGGTATCGCCTATAGCTCAGGCTGTATGGCTCGGATCGGAAAGCTTGGATATGCGTTGGAAAGGTCTTGACGAGCGCTAGCTGTGTGTCCTACCAAGCGAAGCGCTAGGTGTTGAGCAAGTCGGTCATATTAGAGGGCAAAGGTGAAAAATGGTGGTTTAGAGGCGAAAATTCACCTTATGATCGAAAATAGCGGGCGAACGATAAGAGCTACGAACACGGCGTAGAACAATCATAAGTACGTTACCACAAGACCTAACTTTGGCCAATATAAAGCGAGAAGATCGGAGGTACCCATCAGGGTGATATGGCTGGTTCAAAGTTGGACCAAAACGAGACTTGAGAAATGGGTTGAAACACGGTATCGCGAATAACTCAGGCTGTATGGAACGGATCGACAAGCTTAGATCAGTGTTGGAAAGGTCGAACCGAGCGCTAACTATAATCCCAAACAACCGAAGCGCTAAGTGTTGAGCAAAACTGAGTTATTAAGCGACAAAGTGGAAAAATAATACCAAAATTTCCAAAAATCACACAAGACCAAGAATACCGAGCAGGCGGTAAGAGATAGCGGGTTGACGTAGAATACTTATAAGTTTGCCTCTACGAGACCTAAAAGTCGTCCATAGACAGCGAGAAGATCGGACCACTCTGGAAGGGTGATACGAGTGGTCAAAAATTGGCAAAAATGAAACATGGCTAAAATGGATTTGACTTGTGCACCATGTAGCTCCGGCTGTATGGCATGGATTGTAAAGCTAGGATGTGTTTTGGAAAGGTAACACCCAGCGCTAGATACGACTAGAAGAAAGCAAAGCGCTAACTAGCATGATTTGGAAGTTATTAAGCGTCAAAGTCGAAAAATGTTACCAAAATTGAAACTCGAGTACATTGGGCCAAAAAGTACAAGTTGTGAAATTTGGACTTACGAGTAAAATACCGAGCAGGCGGTAAGAGATAGAGACTTGGTGTAGAACAATTATAAGTTGGGCATGTTATAACCTATATTTGGCCCGAACATAGTCTCGAGATCGGTGGTACCTAAAAGGGTGGTACAGGTGTTAGATGGTTTTCCCAGAGCATAAGCTCCACATGATATGGAAAACGGGAAACATCATAACTTCGGCTGTATGGCATGGAATGGAACGAACAAGGTATCGATGGAAAGAGAAAAGGTAGCGCTAACTATAATTCCTTCCAAGCAAAGCGCTAGCATGTGACCGTTTGGGTGTTATTGTGAGTCAAAGTCTGAAATTGTTACCACGAGAGGCGAAAATCCAACTAAGTCCATGAATACCGGGCTGGCGGTAAGAGATACGGCTTGGCCGTAGAACATTTATAAGTTGGCCAAGACAAGGCCTAAGTTTCGTCCATAGACGACAAGAAGATCGAAGATACCTGAAGGTGAGATATGGGCGTCCCAAAGTGGGCCTTTGAAAAAGTGACAAACTTCCCTTATAACAGCATACACCAAATATCTCTGGCTCTATGGCACCGAATAAGAAGTTGAGCTCAGCGACAGAAAGGTGATAGTCAGCGCTAAATATCATACGAACAGAGTGAAGCGCTAAAGGGAAAGGATCTTGGTGATATAAGGTGACAAAGTCGAGAAAAGTTGCCTCAAAATCATGAAAAATGTGAAAAAATGGCTAAGTCCCGGGTGCCTTAAGGGCAGGTTAATCGAATGTACCGAGCTGGCGGTACGAGATAGAGACTTGGTGTAGAACAATTATATGTTTGGCATGGCAAGACCTACATTCAGCCAATACAAAGTGAGAAGATCAAAGATACCCGCAAGGGTGATATTGGTGTCCAAAGGAAAAAAGCACTAAGTCTTGGGAAACTTATATGAAGAAAAAGGACCCTGATGGGTCATATGGGATGGATCGAAAAATCGGCTAAGTCCCAAAATGGGGATGTCAGAACTACACTCATGTGTTACCACATCAAGCAAGGCAAACTTATATGAAGGAAAGGACCCTGATGGGTCATATGGTATTGATCGAAAAATCGGCTAAGTCCCAAAATGGGGATGTCAGAACTACACTCAAATGTTACCACACCAAGCAAGGCAAACTTATATGAAGGCAAGGACCCTGATGGGTCATATGGTATTTTACGAAAAATCGGCTAAGTCCCAAAATGGGGATGTCAGAACTACACTCAAATGTTACCACACCAAGCAAGGCAAACTTATATGAAGCAAAGGACCCTGATGGGTCATATGGTATTTTACGAAAAATCGGCTAAGTCCCAAAATGGGGATGTCAGAACTACACTCATGTGTTACCACACCAAGCAAGGCAAACTTATATGAAGGCAAGGACCCTGATGGGTCATATGGTATTTTACGAAAAATCGGCTAAGTCCCAAAATGGGGATGTCAGAACTACACTCAAATGTTACCACACCAAGCAAGGCAAACTTATATGAAGCAAAGGACCCTGATGGGTCATATGGTATTGATTGAAAAATCGGCTAAGTCCCAAAATGGGGATGTCAGAACTACACTCAAATGTTACCACACCAAGCAAGGCAAACTTATATGAAGCAAAGGACCCATATGGGTCATATGGTATTTTACGAAAAATCGGCTAAGTCCCAAAATGATGATGTCAGAACTACACTCAAATGTTACCATACCAAGCAAGGCAAACTTATATGAAGGAAAGGACCCATATGGGTCATATGGTATTGATTGAAAAATCGGCTAAGTCCCAAAATGGGGATGTCAGAACTACACTCAAATGTTACCACACCAAGCAAGGCAAACTTATATGAAGCAAAGGACCCATATGGGTCATATGGTATTTTACGAAAAATCGGCTAAGTCCCAAAATGATGATGTCAGAACTACACTCAAATGTTACCATACCAAGCAAGGCAAACTTATATGAAGGAAAGGACCCATATGGGTCATATGGTATTTTACGAAAAATCGGCTAAGTCCCAAAATGAGGATGTCAGAACTACACTAAAAAGTTACCACACCAAGCAAGGCAAAGTACCTAGGTGAACCCTAGGAAGAAACACGGACCAAGTCAGATGGCCTAAGTCAATAGAACAAGTGACCTAGGCAAAGTTGTATGGCGCTGAGGACCCTGAAAAATCTGGTTAGTGTAGTTTAGACAGGGTAGGTTTTTGGGTCGGCCGAACCCCCTTATTTTGGGTTTTGGCCTCATCAAGAAGCTACACCTAGGCAAACTGCCTAGGGTGAAAGTGCGAAGACCAATCGAATAGTAAGACAAGTTTTGACCGATCGCCCTAGGCAAGCTTGTATGAAGAAAGGGACCCTATGGGTCATATGGAAATACATGAAAAATCGGCTAAGTCCCAAAATTGGGATGTCTGAACTACACTAAAAAGTTACCACATCAAGCAAGGCAAAGTACCTAGGTGAACCCTAGCAAGAAACACGGACCAAGTCAGATGGCCTAAGTCAAGAGAACAAGTGACCTAGGCAAAGTTGTATGACGGTGAGGACCCTGAAAAATCTGGTTAGTGTAGTTTAGACAGGGGAGGTTTTTGGGTCGGCTGAACCTCCTTATTTTGGGTTTTGACCTCCTCAAGAAGCTACACCTAGGCAAACTGCCTAGGGTGAAAGTGCGAAGACCAATCGAATAGTAAGACAAGTTTTGACCGATCGCCCTAGGCAAGCTTGTATGAAGAAAGGGACCCTATGGGTCATATGGAAATACATGAAAAATCGGCTAAGTCCCAAAATTGGGATGTCTGAACTACACTAAAAAGTTACCACAGCAAGCAAGGCAAAGTACCTAGGTGAACCCTAGGAAGAAACACGGACCAAGTCAGATGGCCTAAGTCAAGAGTATAAGTGACCTAGGCAAAGTTGTAAGGCGCTGAGGACCCTGAAAAATCGGGTTAGTGTAGTTAAGACAGGGGAGGTTTCAGGGTCGGCTGGACCTCCTTATTTCGGGTTTTGGCCTCCTCAAGAAGACAGACCTAGGCGAATTGCCTAGGGTGAAAGTGCGAAGACCAATCGAATAGTAAGACAAGTTTTGACCGATCGCCCTAGGCAAGCTTGTATGAAGAAAGGGACCCTATGGGTCATATGGAAATATACGAAAAATCGGCTAAGTCCCAAAATTGGGATGTCTGAACTACACTAAAAAGTTACCACAGCAAGCAAGGCAAAGTACCTAGGTGAACCCTAGGAAGAAACACGGACCAAGTCAGATGGCCTAAGTCAAGAGTACAAGTGACCTAGGCAAAGTTGTATGGCGCTGAGGACCCTGAAAAATCGGGTTAGTGTAGTTCAGACAGGGGAGGTTTCTGGGTCGGCTGAACCTCCTTATTTCGGGTTTTGGCCTCCTCAAGAAGACAGACCTAGGCAAAGTGCCTAGGGTGAAAGTGCGAAGACCAATCGAATAGTAAGACAAGTTTTGACCGATCGCCCTAGGCAAGCTTGTATAAAGAAAGGGACCCTATGGGTCATATGGAAATACATGAAAAATCGGCTAAGTCCCAAAATTGGGATGTCTGAACTACACTAAAAAGTTACCACAGCAAGCAAGGCAAAGTACCTAGGTGAACCCTAGGAAGAAACACGGACCAAGTCAGATGGCCTAAGTCAAGAGTACAAGTGACCTAGGCAAAGTTGTATGGCGCTGAGGACCCTGAAAAATCGGGTTAGTGTAGTTCAGACAGGGGAGGTTTCTGGGTCGGCTGAACCTCCTTATTTCGGGTTTTGGCCTCCTCAAGAAGACAGACCTAGGCAAACTGCCTAGGGTGAAAGTGCGAAGACCAATCGAATAGTAAGACAAGTTTTGACCGATCGCCCTAGGCAAGCTTGTATGAAGAAAGGGACCCTATGGGTCATATGGAAATACATGAAAAATCGGCTAAGTCCCAAAATTGGGATGTCTGAACTACACTAAAAAGTTACCACATCAAGCAAGGCAAAGTACCTAGGTGAACCCTAGGAAGAAACACGGACCAAGTCAGATGGCCTAAGTCAAGAGTACAAGTGACCTAGGCAAAGTTGTATGGCGCTGAGGACCCTGAAAAATCGGGTTAGTGTAGTTCAGACAGGGGAGGTTTCTGGGTCGGCTGAACCTCCTTATTTCGGGTTTTGGCCTCCTCAAGAAGACAGACCTAGGCAAAGTGCCTAGGGTGAAAGTGCGAAGACCAATCGAATAGTAAGACAAGTTTTGACCGATCGCCCTAGGCAAGCTTGTATGAAGAAAGGGACCCTATGGGTCATATGGAAATATACGAAAAATCGGCTAAGTCCCGAAATTGGGATGTCTGAACTACACTAAAAAGTTACCACATCAAGCAAGGCAAAGTACCTAGGTGAACCCTAGGAAGAAACACGGACCAAGTCAGATGGCCTAAGTCAAGAGTACAAGTGACCTAGGCAAAGTTGTATGGCGCTAAGGACCATGAAAAATCGGGTTAGTGTAGTTAAGACAGGGGAGGTTTCAGGGTCGGCTGGACCTCCTTATTTCGGGTTTTGGCCTCCTCAAGAAGACAGACCTAGGCGAACTGCCTAGGGTGAAAGTGCGAAGACCAATCGAATAGTAAGACAAGTTTTGACCGATCGCCCTAGGCAAGCTTGTATGAAGAAAGGGACCCTATGTGTCATATGGAAATACATGAAAAATCGGCTAAGTCCCAAAATTAGGATGTCTGAACTACACTAAAAAGTTACCACATCAAGCAAGGCAAAGTACCTAGGTGAACCCTAGGAAGAAACACGGACCAAGTCGGATGGCCTAAGTCAAGAGTACAAGTGACCTAGGCAAAGTTGTATGGCGCTGAGGACCCTGAAAAATCGGGTTAGTGTAGTTCAGACAGGGGAGGTTTCAGGGTCGGCCGAACCTCCTTATTTCGGGTTTTGGCCTCCTCAAGAAGACAGACCTAGGCAAACTGCCTAGGGTGAAAGTGCGAAGACCAATCGAATAGTAAGACAAGTTTTGACCGATCGCCCTAGGCAAGCTTGTATGAAGAAAGGGACCCTATGGGTCATATGGAAATACATGAAAAATCGGCTAAGTCCCAAAATTGGGATGTCTGAACTACACTAAAAAGTTACCACATCAAGCAAGGCAAAGTACCTAGGTGAACCCTAGGAAGAAACACGGACCAAGTCAGGTGGCCTAAGTCAAGAGTATAAGTGACCTAGGCAAAGTTGTATGGCGCTGAGGACCCTGAAAAATCGGGTTAGTGTAGTTAAGACAGGGGAGGTTTCAGGGTCGGCCAGACCTCCTTATTTCGGGTTTTGGCCTCCTCAAGAAGACAGACCTAGGCGAATTGCCTAGGGTGAAACTGCGAAGACCAATCGAATAGTAAGACAAGTTTTGACCGATCGCCCTAGGCAAGCTTGTATGAAGAAAGGGACCCTATGGGTCATATGGAAATTCATGAAAAATCGGCTAAGTCCCAAAATTGGGATGTCAGAACTACACTATAAAGTTACCACATTAGCAAGGCAGACTTGTATGAAGAACGGGACCCAGGTGAAAGTAGCAAATATCCCAAACCGAACATGAATATTATACACACAAGAGTACGAACATAAAGGAACACGGACCAAGCGTGCCGAGAGAATCGGTACTATAGAGCCCTCGTGGTTCTACACAAAGACTTTATGTTAGGGGTTCAAGCCCCATAGTACTCAAACGGTGACAGTAGCAAATATCCCAAACCGAACATGAATATTATACACACAAGAGTACGAACATAAAGGAACACGGACCAAGCGTGCCGAGAGAATCGGTACTATAGAGCCCTCGTGGTTCTACACAAAGACTTTATGTTAGGGGTTCAAGCCCCATAGTACTCAAACGGTGACAGTAGCAAATATCCAAAAACGAACTGGAATTTACATTCTGTTGGTCATGCGGTCGTCCAAAGGGGTCTAGTATCCTGGGATGACAAGCATCACGGGCACAGTCTCGTATCGAAACAGTCGAAGAGGCCCGCGAAAGCTTGCTTTCCATGGCTATGCGATGCACAAATTGAGTTTCTCCGTAGTTATACACAGCGCACAGGTGAAAGTAGCAAATATCCCAAATCGAACATGAATTTTATACACACAAGAGTACAAACATAAAGGAACACGGACCAAGCGTACCGAGAGAATCGGTACTAGAGCCCTTGTGGTTCTACATTGAGAGCCCTCGTGGTTCTACATAGATACTTTATGTTAGGGGTTCCAACCCCATAGTACTAGAACGGTGGAAGTAGCAAATAAACCGAACGTGGAATTTACTTTCTGATGGTCATGCGGTCGTCCAAAGGGGTCTAGTATCCTGGGATGACAAGCATCACGGGCACAGCTCGTATCAAAACAGTCGAAGAGGCCCGCGAAAGCTTGCTTTCCATGGCTATGCGATGCACAAATTGAGTTTACTCACCGTAGTATAAAACGAACGAACCGAACCTATCCGAGTAGGGATAATGGGCGCAGTAACATACTTCTGTGACCCAGCGAGAGTTGAACGAGGTGACATGAACTGTCAGTGGCTTATATCAGATGGGATACATACATGAGATTGCTTTCAAATCTACACTCGAAAACCTAACCAAGTAAAAGCGAACGTGGGGAGGATTCGAAACTGGTAACGAAATCTTAAGCTGGAAAGAGTCATCACTATGGATACATATTATGCGAAACCAATCAAGTGCTCATTACTGATCCAAAACCGAAGAGCACTAGTGAACACCTTAATCTCACCCTAGTTCACATCCAAGTGATCGACCACGTGTGTGAAGCAAAGACCAATCGAATTCCTCAATGGACCGAACACTATGAACAAATGGCCAAAAACGTTATAACTATCCAAACATACTACTATCTAGCGAAAGTCATCACGATGGAACCATACCATGATCTTTAACCTATAGCGCTCACCATATTCCTACCCAGAGTGCAAGTGAACAGATTGCCCACCCTTACCCAGTTCACAACCACGTGATCGACTAACATACCGAGGTTACCACAAGTCAAAGTTATACGTTTACAAGCGCAAGACCAATCGAAAACCCCGAAAGCAATCTCGACCCAAAATGTATTATCCGTGAGTGTAGTCGAGTCTCGTACTCGTCATCTGTAATCGTCGGATAGAATATCCAGTACACGGTTGTCTTTCCAAATGAAATCTACATACAGAACTCGCTCTTGGCAAATGGGTGGCAATGGCGCAATCAGGAGCGAGTTCCCGTCCGGGTGCCAAGTGATTGGCAAATGTCTGGGGGAAAGCAACCATATATTGATTTGTCTGTTAGTGTACTGGGTGTTTGAGGTATGTAGTATCCACGCTTGGTTGGGTGTGTCAGAGGACCATGGATGCGTTCACAACCCCAATTGGGGTACATCGGGAATGATTTTGTGGAACCGATGTGCCCGGCACACACTAAGTTTTGTTGCAAGTTAATAGTGTGCCATGTCCGGGGGGGTTGTGATTAAACTCTGGTGAATTGCGTACTGTGGTGATTGGGGTATGAAAGCCCCGCAGTTGCAATGATCGGACGCGCCTAGCGTGTCCTTTAGTTGATGGTAGGGAAATGAAGGCCCTTGTCAGCTCACCTAAGTATTCATGGAAGTTTGGCATAAGGTCGCTGTGGTAGGGGTATGAAGGCCCCGTCAGCGCATGCACAATCGGGCGCACGTGCGCTTAGCGGAGTCGAATGCCGCTCAAGTGCCTGTCCGGTGCATCGGGTGTGTGTGATACGAGGGCAATGAGGTTCGCACGGGGGCTCGCCTCCCGTGTGCTACCGGACTTGACAACATATAGAACGTGGTGTTTGCTCCTCCGGGTGCAATGGGACAATGAACATTCGAACGCAAAGTCGGAATTCTGGTTGATCCTACCAGTAATATACGCTCGTCTCAAAGGTTAAGCCATGCATGTCTAAGTACAAACAGATTTAATGTGAAACCGCATAAGGCTCAGTATAACAGCTATAATTTACGAGATCATCAACCTAGTTACTTGGATAACTGTGGAAAATCTAGAGCTAATACATGCAACATGCCAGGACCCTCGCGGGAACTGGTGCACTTATTAGTCAAACCAATCGCGGGTTCTCCGTGTCATTGAGTTGAAGTCTGGATAATGATGCTGATCGTATGGTCTCGCACCGACGACAGATCTCGCAAATATCTGCCCTATCAACTATGGATGGTAGTATAGAGGACTACCATGGTTGCAACGGGTAACGGGGAATCAGGGTTCGATTCCGGAGAGGGAGCCTGAGAAATGGCTACCACATCCAAGGAAGGCAGCAGGCGCGTAAATTACCCAATCCCGGGACGGGGAGGTAGTGACGAGAAATAACAATATGAAACTCTTTAATGATGTTTCATAATTGGAATGAGTAGAGCATAAATCCTTCTACGAGGATCAAGTGGAGGGCAAGTCTGGTGCCAGCAGCCGCGGTAATTCCAGCTCCACTAGCGTATATTAAAATTGTTGCGGTTAAAACGTTCGAAGTTGATACTTGTCCAACACAGTCCGGCTCCGCCGACCCGGTCAACCCGTGGTCGGTGGGCCAAGTCGGAATCTGGTTGCGACTCAATGGTGTGGTAGGGCACCAAGTCTGTGTCATGGTGTGCCCTTCAACGGGTGCAAGTGTAACATAGAGCTCGACCGCTCACGTTTACCTTGAACAAATTAGAGTGCTTAAAGCAGGGTGCCCAAACGCCCTAGAATAATCTTGCATGGAATAATGGAATACGACCTTGGTCTAATCTTTCATTGGTTTGTACTCAGACCGGAGGTAATGATTAACAGAAGTAGTTGGGGACACTAGTATTACGGCGCGAGAGGTGAAATTCGTAGACCGTCGTAAGACTAACTAAAGCGAAGGCATTTGTCAAGGATGCTTTCTTTAATCAAGAACGAAAGTTAGAGGATCGAAGGCGATTAGATACCGCCCTAGTTCTAACCGTAAACGATGCCAACTAGCAATTGGGAGACGCTACAACCAGGTGCTCTCAGTAGCTTCCGGGAAACCAAAGTCAGGTTCCGGGGGAAGTATGGTTGCAAAGTTGAAACTTAAAGGAATTGACGGAAGGGCACCACAATGAAATGGAGCTTGCGGTTCAATTTGACTCAACACGGGAAAACTTACCTGGTCCGAACTTATGGAGGTGAGACAGATTAATAGCTCTTTCTCAAATTTAAGGGTAGTGGTGCATGGCCGTTCTTAGTTCGTGGATTGATTTGTCTGGTTAATTCCGATAACGAACGTGACTCACATATGCTAACTAGAACGCAGTCAGCGTTAATGCGTCGATGCCGATTGGAACGGGTTAGGACCTTTCGGTGGAGTATGACCTGACACCTTCGCTGTTCGTGTGCGCAAGTGCACTTACGGTACGCTGCTTAGCAGGACAATTTGTGTTTAGCAAAATGAGATCGAGCGATAACAGGTCCGTGATGCCCTTAGATGTTCTGGGCTACACGCGTGCTACAATGTGGGTAGCAGCGTGTCTCCTATTCCGAGAGGAACGGGAAATCACTCAAATACTCACTTAGTAGGGATTATGGATTGCAATGGTCCATATGAACTCGGAACTTCTAGTAAGTGCTGGTCATCAGCCAGCGTTGAATACGTCCCTGCCCTTTGTACACACCGCCCGTCGCTACTACCGATGGATTATTTAGTGAGGTCTTTGGAGATGATCGTTCGCTGGATCCTCGTGAACCGCGTCTGCTTTATCGAAGTTGACCGAACTTGATGATTTAGAGGAAGTAAAAGTCGTAACAAGGTTTCCGTAGGTGAACCTGCGGAAGGATCATTAGTGGCCAAGTGATCCTTCCAGAAGTCCGAACCTGCGGGTTGAGACTTCGGCACAAGTTGCCATATGATAGTTGACGAAACACGTTAGAAGTCCGAACCTGCGGGTTGAGACTTCGGCACAAGTTGCCATATGATAATTGACGAAACACTATAGAAGTCCGAACCTGCGGGTTGAGACTTCGGCACAAGTTGCCATATGATAATTGACGAAACACTATAGAAGTCCGAACCTGCGGGTTGAGACTTAGGCACAAGTTGCCTTATATAAAACTTCGAACAAATACACAAGTCCGAACCTGCGGGTTGAGACTTAGGCACAAGTTGCCATATGATAGTTGACGAAACACGTTAGAAGTCCGAACCTGCGGGTTGAGACTTCGGCACAAGTTGCCATATGAACATTGACGAAACACTATGAAGTCCGAACCTGCGGGTTGAGACTTAGGCACAAGTTGCCTTATATATAACTTCGAACAAATACACAAGTCCGAACCTGCGGGTTGAGACTTAGGCACAAGTTGCCTTATATATAACTTCGAACAAATACACAAGTCCGAACCTGCGGGTTGAGACTTAGGCACAAGTTGCCATATGAAAGTTGACGAAACACTAACAAGTCCGAACCTGCGGGTTGAGACTTAGGCACACGTTGCCTTATACATGACTTCGAACAAATACACAAGTCCGAACCTGCGGGTTGAGACTTAGGCACAAGTTGCCTTATACATACATTGGCCAAATAAACAGAAGTCCGAACCTGCGGGTTGAGACTTAGGCACAAGTTGCCATATTATATTCGATCAAACACTAAGTAGTCCGAACCTGCGGGTTGAGACTCAAGACCGTAACAAGATGTCACTATACAAGTCCGAACCTAAGGGTTGAGACTTAATGCGATCTAGATACCAAGTTGACATCCAATACCTGTTGAGCAAAACCAAAGATTCCCTGTTCTCGAATGATTACACTATATAACAGGGAATCATGAAGAAATCAAGCAAGCGTGAAACAAAGTCATCACTTGGGCATGCTCGATAGCCAACCACATGACCTTAACCTAAGAGAGCATGCAAACCACATGATACCTATAAACGATTAACCCGCCCTAGTTCAATCGTTCACCAAGTGATGACTTCAGTATGGCTAAGAGAAAAACTTTTAAATGGGAAAAACTCTAAGTCCGAACCTCCGGGTTGAGACTTCCGCGTCGGAGGTGGGCGCACCTCCTATCCGAAAGATGATGAATCAGGGGTGTTCGGTCAGCAATGGTCGGATGCCCCGTCGTAGTCCAACTATGACAATCAAAGTCAAGACCTCCGGGTTGAGACTTTCCGCGAGTACAAGCATAAAGGAACACGGACCAAGCCGTACCGAGAGAATCGGTACTAGAGCCCTCGTGGTTCTACATTGAGAGAGCCCTCGTGGTTCTCATTAGGGGCTTTATGCAAGTCGTACTCAATACTGTGGTGTGAAGTATAAAGTATAGTCCTCGCCTGGTCCACGCTGCTTCGGCGGTCCTGGGTAAGATAGTTAATTCTAGCTTGCCCTATAGTGGAATGAGGACACTTCATGCTTCGTCTTTTAGCGGCGGCTAGACTCCTCCTCACGGGGAACGAGTTGACGCGCACAGCGGCGGCTTACGCACTATGGCAATCATGGATGCCTGAAGATTCCGTGAAGTTCTCCCCTGGTCCACGCTGCCTCGGCAGTCCTGGGTAAAATGGAATATTTCCAGCTTGCCCTATAGTGGAAGAGGACTATCCAACAATACAAAGTCAAGACCTCCGGGTTGAGACTTTCCGCGTCGGTGGTGTCGCGCACCGCCTATCCGAAAGATGGTGTAACAGGGGTGTTCGATCAGCAATGGTCGGATGCCCCGTCATAGTCCAACTATGACAACCAAAGTCAAGACCTCCGGGTTGAGACTTTCCGCGTCCGGAGGTACGCGTACCGCCTACCCGAAAGATGGTGTGCTTCTGGGGTATTCGATGAGTCGGATACCCCGTCGTAGTCCAACTATGACAATCAAAGTCAAGACCTCCGGGTTGAGACTTCCGCGTCCGGAGGTACGCGTACCGCCTACCCGAAAGATGGTGTGCTTCTGGGGTATTCGATGAGTCGGATACCCCGTCGTAGTCCAACTATGACAATCAAAGTCAAGACCTCCGGGTTGAGACTTCCGCGTCCGGAGGTACGCGTACCGCCTACCCGAAAGATGGTGAATCAGGGGTGTTTGATCAGCAATGGTCGGATGCCCCGTCGTAGTCCAACTATGACAATCAAAGTCAAGACCTCCGGGTTGAGACTTTCTAAGAGTACAAGCATAAAGGAACACGGACCAAGCCGTACCGAGAGAATCGGTACTAGAGCCCTTGTGGTTCTACATTGAGAGAGCCCTCGTGGTTCTCATTAGGGGCTTTATGCAAGAAGTACTCAATACTGTGGTGTGAAGTATAAAGTATAGAGTCCTCCACTGGTCCACGCTGCTCCGGCGGTCCTGGGTAAGATAGTTCATTCTAGCTTGCCCTATGTGGAAGAGGACTCAATACCCTACCTGTTGAGCTTGAAACAAAGTCATCACTTGGGCATGCTCATATTGCCATACACAATTACATTATATTCGAATGAGCATGCAAGCGACCCTATATAGACCGAACCAAAACGATAGATACCGCCGTAGTTCACCCCCACCAAGTGATGACTTCAGTATGGCTAGTGTGTGAAGTATAAAGTATAGTCCTCCCCTGGTCCACACTGCTTCGGCGGTCCTGGGTAAGATAGTTAGTTCTAGCTTGCCCTATGTGGAAGAGGACACAATACTTAATACTTAGAGTACAAGCATAAAGGAACACGGACCAAGCCGTACCGAGAGAATCGGTACTAGAGCCCTCGTGGTTCTACATTGAGAGAGCCCTCGTGGTTCTCATTAGGGGCTTTATGCAAGTCGTACTCAATACTGTGGTGTGAAGTATAAAGTATAGAGTCCTCCACTGGTCCACGCTGCTCCGGCGGTCCTGGGTAAGATAGTTCATTCTAGCTTGCCCTATGTGGAAGAGGACTCAATACCCTACCTGTTGAGCTTGAAACAAAGTCATCACTTGGGCATGCTCATATTGCCATACAATATTCCATTATCTACTAATGAGCATGCAGCTATATGATTATAACCTGTAAACGATTACCCCGCCGTAGTTCAGCGCTTCAACCAAGTGATGACTTCAGTATGGCTAGTGTGTGAAGTATAAAGTATAGTCCTCCCCTGGTCCACACTGCTTCGGCGGTCCTGGGTAAGATAGTTAGTTCTAGCTTGCCCTATGTGGAAGAGGACACCATACTTAATACTGTGGTGTAATGAACAAAGTATAGTCCTCCACTGGTCCACGCTGCTTCGGCGGTCCTGGGTAAGATAGTTAGTTCTAGCTTGCCCTATGTGGAAGAGGGCATACAAGACAAAGTATAGTTCTCCCCTGGTCCACGCTGCTTCGGCGGTCCTGGGTAAGATAGTTAATTCTAGCTTGCCCTATGTGGAAGAGAGCATACATGAACCAAGAACGAAGGTTATGATCGAGGAATGATTCGACAACTAACCGATGGTATGAAATGTGAAGAATTCAAGCAAGCACACAATCAAGTCATCACTTGGGCATGCTCGATAGCCAACCCTATGACATTAACCTAGTAGAGCATGCGAAAACCAATATATATGTAAACGATGCCCCTCCCTAGTTCAGCGCTTCAACCAAGTGATGACTTCAGAATGGCTAAATCAAATCGGTTCAAAACATACCATCGGTACCCTATTGAAACACACAAGTCGATATCAAACCTCATGATTGTGTAGTCCTCCACTGGTCCACACTGCTCCGGCGGTCCTGGGTAAGATAGTTCATTCTAGCTTGCCCTATGTGGAAGAGGGCACATTACTCAATACTGTGGTGTTATGAACAAAGTATAGTCCTCCACTGGTCCACGCTGCTTCGGCGGTCCTGGGTAAGATAGTTAGTTCTAGCTTGCCCTATGTGGAAGAGGGCATACAAGACAAAGTATAGTTCTCCCCTGGTCCACGCTGCTTCGGCGGTCCTGGGTAAGATAGTTAATTCTAGCTTGCCCTATGTGGAAGAGAGCATACATGAACCAAGAACGAAGGTTATGATCGAGGAATGATTCGACAACTAACCGATGGTATGAAATGTGAAGAATTCAAGCAAGCACACAATCAAGTCATCACTTGGGCATGCTCGATAGCCAACCTCATGACATTAACCTAGTAGAGCATGCGAAAACCAATATATATGTAAACGATGCCTCCCTAGTTCAGCGCTTCAACCAAGTGATGACTTCAGAATGGCTAAATCAAATCGGTTCAAACCATACCATCGGTATCCTATTGAAACACACAAGTCGATATCAAACCTCATGATTGTGTAGTCCTCCACTGGTCCACGCCGCTTCGGCCGTCCTGGGTAAAATGGAACATTCCAGCTTGCCCTATGTGGAAGAGGGCACATTACTCAATACTGTGGTGTGAAGTATAAAGTTCAGTTCTCCCCTGGTCCACGCTGCTTCGGCGGTCCTGGGTAAGATAGTTCATTCTAGCTTGCCCTATGTGGAAGAGGACACTTCATACTTCGTCTCTAAGCGGCGGCTTGACTCCTCCCTACGGGGAACGGGTTTACGCGCACAGCGGCGGCTTACGCACTATGGCAGTCATGGATGCCTTACGTTTCTATGAAAAGTGTGTTCCTCCCCTGGTCCACGCTGCTTCGGCAGTCCTGGGTAAGATAGTTAGTTCTAGCTTGCCCTATGTGGAAGAGGACACGTAGACTTACTGTGGTGTGAAGTATAAAGTTCAGTTCTCCCCTGGTCCACGCCGCTTCGGCCGTCCTGGGTAAAATGGATTCATCCAGCTTGCCCTATGTGGAATGAGGACACTTTATGCTTCGTCTCTAAGCGGCGGCTTGCTCCTCCCTACGGGGAACGGGTATACGCGCACAGCGGCGGCTTACGTTATGGCAGTCATGGATGCCTTACGTTTCCATGAAAAGTGTGTTCCTCCCCTGGTCCACGCTGCTTCGGCAGTCCTGGGTAAGATAGTTAGTTCTAGCTTGCCCTATGGTGGAAGAGGACACCATACTTAATACTGTGGTGTAATGAACAAAGTATAGTCCTCCACTGGTCCACGCTGCTTTGCAGTCCTGGGTAAGATAGTTAATTCTAGCTTGCCCTATGTGGAAGAGGGCATACAAGACAAAGTATAGTTCTCCCCTGGTCCACGCTGCTTCGGCGGTCCTGGGTAAGATAGTTAATTCTAGCTTGCCCTATGTGGAAGAGAGCATACATGAACCAAGAACGAAGGTTATGATCGAGGAATGATTCGACAACTAACCGATGGTATGAAATGTGAAGAATTCAAGCAAGCACACAATCAAGTCATCACTTGGGCATGCTCGATAGCCAACCCTATGACATTAACCTAGTAGAGCATGCGAAACCCAATATATATACAAGTAATGTAAACGATGCCTCCCTAGTTCAGCGCTTCAACCAAGTGATGACTTCAGAATGGCTAAATCAAATCGGTTCAAAACATACCATCGGTACCCTATTGAAACACACAAGTCGATATCAAACCTCATGATTGTGTAGTCCTCCACTGGTCCACACTGCTCCGGCGGTCCTGGGTAAGATAGTTCATTCTAGCTTGCCCTATGTGGAAGAGGGCACATTACTCAATACTGTGGTGTTATGAACAAAGTATAGTCCTCCACTGGTCCACGCTGCTTCGGCGGTCCTGGGTAAGATAGTTAGTTCTAGCTTGCCCTATGTGGAAGAGGGCATACAAGACAAAGTATAGTTCTCCCCTGGTCCACGCTGCTTCGGCGGTCCTGGGTAAGATAGTTAATTCTAGCTTGCCCTATGTGGAAGAGAGCATACATGAACCAAGAACGAAGGTTATGATCGAGGAATGATTCGACAACTAACCGATGGTATGAAATGTGAAGAATTCAAGCAAGCACACAATCAAGTCATCACTTGGGCATGCTCGATAGCCAACCTCATGACATTAACCTAGTAGAGCATGCGAAAACCAATATATATGTAAACGATGCCTCCCTAGTTCAGCGCTTCAACCAAGTGATGACTTCAGAATGGCTAAATCAAATCGGTTCAAACCATACCATCGGTATCCTATTGAAACACACAAGTCGATATCAAACCTCATGATTGTGTAGTCCTCCACTGGTCCACGCCGCTTCGGCCGTCCTGGGTAAAATGGAACATTCCAGCTTGCCCTATGTGGAAGAGGGCACATTACTCAATACTGTGGTGTGAAGTATAAAGTTCAGTTCTCCCCTGGTCCACGCTGCTTCGGCGGTCCTGGGTAAGATAGTTCATTCTAGCTTGCCCTATGTGGAAGAGGACACTTCATACTTCGTCTCTAAGCGGCGGCTTGACTCCTCCCTACGGGGAACGGGTTTACGCGCACAGCGGCGGCTTACGCACTATGGCAGTCATGGATGCCTTACGTTTCTATGAAAAGTGTGTTCCTCCCCTGGTCCACGCTGCTTCGGCAGTCCTGGGTAAGATAGTTAGTTCTAGCTTGCCCTATGTGGAAGAGGACACGTAGACTTACTGTGGTGTGAAGTATAAAGTTCAGTTCTCCCCTGGTCCACGC